>NC_058524.1:391634778-391689778 GCF_904849725.1 Hordeum vulgare subsp. vulgare
TCAAGTCTAATTTAGTTTTCATTCTGTGTTAGATCGACTATAGTTTGTATTCATGCATCTTTAAAATATGTCATCTTAAGCTGCACATGACATCTTAAAATATGTCATCTTAAGCAACAAGTTTTTATTCTGTGTACTATATATAACTGCTATTTTGGGAACCTGTGATCTTTTTATTGTTGCTTAAGAATTAAATCTGCAAATGATTGCTTGCATTCTCAGTTGAATGTAGCTTGAGTTTTTGGTGTCAACTACTAGCCATTTTATTCCCTGAATGCTTAATAATAATGCTTAAACAAATTGTTTGTGGACATTTTGCAGCTGGGTACTTAGTAATATTTCTTATTCCATTGCAGGTGCCAAGTTTTGGAGTCAAGCTGCTGTGACCGTGTGATATTATGGTTATCTCGCTTCCCTAATTTCTGTTACTTCTGATTCTGTAAAATTTATGGTGTGGAACACTTATGTGAAGTTGTGAACTTATATGGTAGTCTATGTTGTATACAGTAGTGCTCATTGCCAGTGCTCATCACCTTGTAAATAATGAAATCCTGGGAGTAATTTGTTTGTTGTAGGTTTTGATTTGTGCATCTACTAATTCTTGTCGATCTGAACACAATTGTGGATCTGAAGCAAGTGGTCATGTGGCTGGTAGGCTGGTAGTTTTAGTTAATCTAAAGAAAGTGTATATGGTTGTTGATTTGTTATTAACTATTAATGTAAATAGTCTATTGTTAGTAACTCATCTTTTACTTTAATCTATATTTTGTACGGCATCACTAGCCTGTTATTGCATCAATCTTGATTAGCCCTGTTGTATAAGCTTGTTATATAAGTGCTTCTTCCTAGATATTAATTGAATCTGTTGAGTTCTTGGCCCTGTTTATGGTAGTTTTGTTCCTGAAATTGATTGATAAAATATTAGTTCATCGGAGGATCATTCTACTTTATCCCCATTGTATCTCATTCGTGTTCATTCTGTTTCCCAAGCTATTAGGGCAACTTGATACCATCAGCACAATCAACACATATACAGCCCCTCGAGATGAGCCTACAGCCCCTCAAGATCAGCCATGACAAGGACGAAGCAGCCGTCGTCTGGTATACAACTTGATACGTATTTTACCGCTTGTATTATCAGCCATGTTAAGCTACGAGGATGCATGGGACATTGGGTGCAATACTGTTTGTTTGTAAGTTTCACACAAAATATAGTATTATGCACCTGGGTGTGTCTATGTACTAACTATAGAAATGTACCTAGCTCATGCTTGTAATCTGGTAATTGAAATGTATTGTTTTAGTCCAAACAATTGGTTTCTATTTTGCTTGTGCCATTAATGTACTAGGATTAAATAAAACTAAGATCTTATAGGATACCTTAGTTGTTTGAGTTGTCTTGCTTCCCTATGCATTTCAACCATTCATGTAATGGTTATGTTTTCTTATTCAAGTAAAGAAGAACCCCTGACTGAGATCGAGAAGATTAGGGCTAGAACTATGATGAGGAACAACCGCATGTTCCAATCGCCAGGTATTGGTGCGATAGTATCAATGATTAGGAAGTCAAATGCACGTGAAGACGGTAGTGCAGCTACTTGTGATGAATCGGCATCTGCCATAACACAAGCTGGAAGCTCAGACTACAACCCTAATGATGATGAAGTTATTGATGGAGAGGAAGTTGATGACAAATTATTGAAGAAGAAAGGAAAGGTGCAAACTCTATCTTGTTTGGGGTGGGAGTTGTATCTTGTGTGCTTTTTTTCGTACATTGCAGAATTTTCTTCTGATCTAATTCTGCCGTCCTTGCCTTTTATACGACACCCTATAGGTTTCTAGGAAGAAGAAGTGTGCTAACAGAAACAGGAGGAAAGTTTTAGAAACATCTAGTCCAATGGCTCCAGGAAGGGTGTTAGCTCTATCTCCAGAAGGATCAAAGATGCTTCTGACACCTCATGATGAACCAGTTGTGGGTAGACTCACTAGGCAGAAAGTAAGGGAGGATGTTGACAAGAGCCTGCTGCACAAGGGTCAAGGACCACTGTGAAATGATGATGAGTTGGCCTCCATGGAAGAAGGAAGCAGGATGTGCATGGACCTCAGCCCCGTTGCAACTTCTATGGTCAACAATCATGGCCATGAGTTGAACTTGGCAGTCCTTTCTACAGAACCTGAGCAGCCAATGGGTGATGAAGGCATGTTCATCTAGTTTTCTTTTCTTACTAGTACATTTTCTAAATGTAAGAAATGCATGTATGGGTGACTACTAGTCTTGACTAATGTTTGAATGTATCCTTTTCAGGCGCTGTTGATGTGGTCAAGAGTTCTAGGAATGGCAAAGGGCTAGAAAAGTTGACATGTGCAATGGGAGCAAAGGTGAAGGGATGAGGCGTTCAGAGAAGCCCGTGCAGGCTGCGAAGCTAGCATCTGAGGGTGGCCTCATTGCGAGAGCTCATATGTCACTGCTTCCTCACTTCAAGGAGTATAAAAGAACCCAAGTCTTGTGCAGAATTATATAGGAAAAGTATCTGTAAGCTAACTATCTTGTTGTTGAATGTGGTCTTTATTCCCTGTTATTATACATCTCATATGATGGTTAATCTTGGTACTCATCTTGTTTGCTGCCTTTGTAGGCAAATTTTGAGATGGACACGGAATCAAGTGTCATTGAGTACGCATGCACTGACTGGTCGAGCTGTGGTCAACTCCATGACACAAGGTATGTAAATGCTTGACTGTTGCTTTACCTTGCCCATGCAAACTGTGTGATTTGCTTTATTGTATGGAAGTGATGATCTGATGTGCACATATGTAGGAGACATGTGCCAATAACAAGGTTAATCGAACAAAAGTCAAGTTTGCGCAGAAAACTGGTTCAAGATGCTATGTTGCTCATGTGCATGCAACTGTAAGATCCAACATTGTTGTTCATTTAGTTGTTTTCCTTTAGACATAAGCATCAATTTGTTGCAAAAGCAAATGGTTGGGTTGTTGTTGAAAAATATTTCAGCAAGAGCAAAGAAAGGGTGAAGTGTTATCTGCATTCAACATTTTCAAGGCGACACACAACAACACCAAGCATGGATTCTCAGAGGATGTTCAAGTTGCTATAGTAAGTAATCTTTCTTGGATTTGTTTCTGGCCTCATGTGCTATACCATTGTATGCTCTAGGACTGAAAAACATGGATTTGTTTCTGGATTAGCCACTATTGGTAGTATATGCATCAGCTCCTTTTTTGTCCAGCATTTTATTGTAACAACCAGTAAAATGCCTGTTTGACTTTGTATTATTATCCTGCTATGTGCTGATACATGCTTATACATGTAGTTTGCTGAGTCTAAAATAACAACCAGTAAAATAATAACCAGTATTTGGATGAGTCTAAAATATCTTGATTGCTCGTCTTATCAGAATATGGAATACCACACTTTTTATGTGCTGATACATGCTCCTCTCCCTGGTTCTATTAAGATGAAACTTGTATTGCTGATACATGCTTGATTAGAGGAAAACATGTTCCTATCTTAGTTTTTGGAAGCATATGTATAGCATTATTGTTCATTATTCTTCATTAATTTCTGTATAAGTAGTTTATGTATGTAGTTTCATTATTTCATTAGTTTCTGGTTTTATGTAGTTTCTGGTTTCATTAGTTTCTGTATGTAATTTCTGTATAAGTAGTTTCCTCTGCCTGGTCCTTTTTGTCACATCCCTGATCCCTGTTAGGGTTTAGTAACTTGTGCTCATGTTTTCTTTCAATGCATCCAAGGAAATGAAATGAAAACCCAAAGCAAAACAAGAAAAACGAAAGCAAAACACTAGCCACTTCTTATTCAAAAGAATTCCAACAAGTGCCAAAATCAATGAACCCAAAATGGCCTTCTTAAAAGTAAAATATTTCTGATAAATGTTGAAAAAAAATATTAGAGATGAAACTTATATTCAAACTACTTTTGCCATTTTAAGTTTAAGTTCAAAGCTACTGGAATCAATTATATATTTTATTTCAAATAATTCAATGTTTCCAAAAATGTTGAAAACTTTATGAGTGGTTGGAAATATTCCAACTAACTCTCTAGTATTTTTCAAACTATTTTAGAAATAGTTTGGAGCCAAAAATAAAACAAAACAAATAACAGAAAGAATAAAACAGAAAATAGAAATAGAAGAAAAGGAAAAAAAATCTATCCTACGCTCACCTATAGAGGCCCAGCCCACAAGGGCAGGGTCGTCTTCTTCCTCTCCCTTGTGGCGGAGGAGAGATCGACCACGGCGGCTCCCCTCCACCTCCTGCTTCGCCGTGGCGCTCCCCGGTGCCCTGAGGACAGCGCGACGTCGGGAATGAGTCCCCCGAGCGCGTCCTTATCCTCCCCCGCTCTCCATTCTTCCCCCTCCTCTCGATTTTCTTCTCTCTTCTCCCTGCCCCCATTAGTAGGAGCTTGAGCTCGTGGCGCCCGAGCCCTCTAGCCACAGGGAACCCTCCCCGAGTGCTCTGTCCTCAACCCCTCGTCAAGCTCGACGTGTACGACGAAGGAATCAACCTCCCCGAGCTCTGCTGCGCCACATCGCCGTGGACTTCAACCTCCGGCCGCCAGCAAGTCTCCGTTGAATCGCCGTCCATAGCACCCCCTCCCCGAGCCGTCTGAGCCTCCCATCGTCTCCACCGCGAGCTCGCGCGTGTTTCCCCTCCGTTTCCCCTCACTTTCTTGCACTCTAGCCACGAGACCGACGAGCCCGAGCTCCGGCAGCCGCCTCGGCTCGTCGCCGGTGACCTCCAGCTACCCTCAGTCCCTCCTGAAGCACGTAGTCGATGAGGCCGAGCCTGGGGATCATCCCAGTGTTCTTGGCACTCGATTCCGAGCACCACAGCAAGCTCTCGTGCTTCTCTGGCGAAGATCCGCCGTGGATCTGGTCGCCGCCGGTCAGTCTCCTACAGGGGACGACGTGGCCAGCTAATCCCCGATTACTTAGCGCTAATTAGACGCTGGCAGTGGGCCCTAGTGGTGGGTCAAACCCACTTAGGGGCTGGTCAGCGCGGGATTATTCCCTGTGTCACTGACCAGTGGCCCCCACCTGTCAGGTTTGGACTCACCAGGTCGGCCCACTGCTGACGCAATGCTGACGTAGATATGACGCAATAAAGAGTTTTCTGATTTAAAAGAATTCCAGAAAATGCCCAAAACTCCTAAAAATCATAGAAAATAATCTGTAACTCCAATGAAAATAATTTATATATGAAAAATGATCAGAAAAATCCAAGGAATATGATTTTGATATTTTCAAACATGTTTGACAATGTTAACATCACCAAACAGATAAAATGATGAATAGGATAAACTTATTAAATAATTTGGGGTTGCAATTTGAAATCCATTTGAATTCCACTTCAAATATTATGACCAAACAATGATCAAGCACAACCAGCACCCCAATATACCATCCTCATGCATGCTAAAACAAGATTACCTGAGCATCAGGTCGAATCAATTAAAAGGGTATTCGAAAAATACCTTGTTTGAAGTGATATTTGAATCTTGATTCAAATCAACTTCAACTTAAGAAAAGGTAGCTACCTTAGCCTACCACCTTTCATTTTCATGCCATGCTCATGCATCATCTTGTTGCATATGAATATTATTGATTGATGTTGTTTTTACTGGTAGGCCCCGCTCCTCCGGATTCCACCGAATATCCGACTGACGGATATTATCCCTCTGCTGAGCAACAAGGAAAGCAACCATTTTGATCATCCCGATAAATCCCATGTTCTCGCTCCTGCTCTTACTTATTGCATTAGGTCAAAATGCTTTCCCTGCTTTTACCACGTTAGTTGAACCCACTTCCTTTGCATGACCTGTCCTTGTCACAGTAAATAGTGAACCTTGCAACCTAGCATACATGGTAGATGCTTGAGCCATGATGTGCCTTATCCTGCTATGCATGTTATGCTTAGAGTTGTGTATGGTCTGTCATCTGGGTGATGAACAGAATTGTGGGAACGTCTTCAGTAAGTAAAGGTTGTGTGTTGAACCTGATTTGGTAAAGGTACCGATGAAAGGCTATGTAGGAGTACATGGCGGGTTGTTTCATTGGAACCGTCCTTAGGAACCGAGTTTCGTGTATGTAATCTAAGACGAGATACTACCACATGATGGGCCCTGAAATATGACCCCGCTCGACTTATTAATCGCTTAGTACTCGGTCCAGGAGTTGCAAGTAGTTTCTGGTGTTTATAGTCATGCTGGAGGCCGTGCGTAGCGCTGACCTTAGAGGTGGACTATGATGCGGTAGGCAGTGGCACGGTGTACGAAGTGGCACCCGGATGGTGGACTTGGGAACCCTGCGCACATCGTTTGGGGTCGTGGCAGAAACCTCGGCCGGACTTCCGTGCGGGTTACCCTAAGATAGGCGATAGACGTGGACTAAGTATTAGCGTGGTTAACGGTCGTGGCGGACTCCCTCGCTGAGCTTCCGCTTGAAGGTTGCCGGGGTGCATGATGAGCACATAGCGATAAGTGGCGAGAGCGTGTGTGAAGAAGTACCCCCTGCAGGGTTATGATCTATTCGAATAGCCGCGTCCGCGGATATGGATGACTTGGAAGCATATGTTGTTCATAGATAACTATAATGGCTACTCATAAAATTGACAAGATAAGTGTGAGTCTCGTGGACGGCATTTCCGTAGGGAGACGGAATGATTCCACAATGGAGTATTGTTGTGGTGTTAGTGGAATCGTGTGCGAGAAACATAGTTGTCAAAACTATTTAAAATCCAAGTTGTCTAGCCAAGAGTCAAATGCTGACTTTCCGCATGAACCCCCACAACTCCTTATTGATACATTGCATGAGTAGATAGATTTCCTAAAGTCTTGCTGAGTACTTTTGTACTCATGTTTTCTTAATAATTGTTGTAGAGGTTGTTAATGACCCTAATGGAGGATTCTACCTAGACATCGACGACGACGAGTAGCTGGTATCCCAGCTACGATCTGGCCTAGGATGGGTCCGTAGATAGTCAGGCCATGTGCCTTTATCTTTCCATATGTCTGTACTCACACAGTTTTACTCTTCCGCTGGCTTGTAAGACTTGTGTGTATGAATCATGATGATGGGTCGTGAGACCCTACCTGTGTAATATTATGTGTGTGGCTCTTCCGAGCCTACTAAATAAATTTTTATGCTTATGGTTATGTTGTGATGCCATCAATGTATCTATACATATCAGTATGCCATGCGTACGTGTGTTGTACTTCATATGTATGGGGTTCGATTACCTAGTCGTATGCCTTAGTAGCACTCGTTACGGGGAAATACCCCTTTTTGATTCCGTCGAGCCATGGTAGTTTGCTACTGCTCCAGACACATTAGTTGACCGGCATGTGTCCTTCTTAGCTGATGTGTCTGTCCCTTTGGGAAATGTCTCGCGTATGTAATGGAGTCCTTGTAGCTTTCTACGACTCGTCTACATTCGTTGATGACCGACACCTGCTTTGCTGGGTCATGTATGCATGTCCCTGTACGGAACAACCACTTTAGTTTATGACTAGTTATGTCGATCCGGGTTCTTTGACATTGGATTGCTAGCGACACAATCGCATACGCGAGTCAAAAGGCGCAAACGGTCCCGGCTAAGGTAAGGCTGCAACCGTGGGGATAACCGTGCGTGAGACCGCAAAGAGATGTGATGTGTTAGAGGCTAGATTCCTATGGCTTAGGATCGGGGTCCCGACACTATTAACATGAAACAAGTATGTCTACTTATGTTCCTATCTTAGTTTCTGTATAAGTATTGCCGATACGTGCTTTACTCATTATTGGGCGCTTATTTTGCTTTCTTTCTCATGGATTTACACTGTTTCTCAATGCATTCATTATCTTTCAGTCTGAGATGGAAGAGAAGATGACTGCTCCTGTACAAGAAGACGAAGTGCGAAAGTCTTCTGTTTCAGTTGTTGCGGAAGTTCTGACCAAGCATCGCCCATCAAGAAAATTCTTGAAGAATGTTGGTGTCCAGCCAAACTCTACTCACAAGTCCAGCAAGTCAAATGTTGTAGTCAATGCTCGTGTGCTGGATCTACAAGAGCAGCTAGAGATGCCGCGTCAAAGAAGTGAAGTCATGCGTGAAGAGATGGATGCTATGAAGAGGAAGGCAGCAGAAGCTGAAGCTGCACAAGCTGAACGCGACAAGTCCTATGAGCTGCTGCTCCAGAAGGTGGAAGAAAACGATGCAGAGTATGCTCAGTTGATGGCGTTGCTTGGAGCCAAAACAGGAAACTAATTGGTTTTAGAATTAGATTTTGGTAGCAGTTCTTGTGCACTTGATAACTATGGTGTGGGCTGAAATATATTTTGGTTGTGCTACATAATTTGGTAGCAGTTCTTGTGCTACAGATTTAGGATCTGTATGTGCTACGCTATTTTTGGTGTGGGATTAAATTTGTGGTTGTGCTACATACTTTGTGATGTGGGCTAGATAATATCAGATTTTGGTTGTGCTTCATACTTTGTGATGTGGGCTGACTTTGTGATGTGGGCTGAGATGTTTTAGAATCTGTGTATGGGCTTCAAAGTTCCATGGGCTCAGATTTATGTGTATGGGCTTCGAATCTGTATGGGCTCAGATTTATTTGGATATAAAAGAAAAAAAAGTTGCTGAATTCAAAAATGAAAAAAGGCCAAAACTGAAATTGGATCAAATGTATTTGGGCATGAAAAGGCCAGGGCCCAAATTAGAATGATATAAAAAAAATCGAAAAAAAACTAAAGTGGCTGAAAATAGGCCAAGGCCAAAAAGAAGCCCAATAAGAAAAGCCCAAAAAAATAAAACAAGCCCATGTGATCAATTGAAATGGGTTGGGCTGATTTCAACCATGACGTTTTGATTTCGTCGTAATTTTGCCACGTAGGACTGCCACGTAGGACTGGGTTTGATTGTCAGCGACGATTTAGGATCGTCGTAAAGGTTATGACAATCCAGGAATTGTCGTAAACGTTTCGACGATTTTGATCAAAACGTCATTGCTGTTCATTTGTGACGCTCCGTTTTCAACGCTTGGTTTTTCGTTGTGAGATCGTCGTAAATGAAAAACCATGACGATGTAGCGACGAAAAATAGCGTCGTGTACTAGCATATTCCTTGTAGTGCCAGAGCCGATAAAGAATTATGGCTGTGCATGTAAGCCTTGGATCTTGAAATATCCATCCATCTCTTTAAGCCTGGGTGAAGCTTTCCGCAAGATGTCATGGCTCTTTTCCATGCATCCTGGGTCCTCCGCTCGTTTTCCCAGGGAGCCCATCTGAACCGTCCTTCACCCAGAGGTATATTTCGTTATGAGGTCTTGCAAGTCTTGGAGTCTTCAGGTCTTGATTATTAAGTTTCTCACAACACTCATGATAAACACTCAACCAAACCCCGTCTACAAGCAGCATAGCAAAATAACGTCCTGGCCAATGTAACAAGGTTTTAGGGGTGCCTATCATAACATACTACTCAATAACCAAAGTTTCCAAGTCCCTAGTTGCATTCAATGGGTGATGAAGGTTGAAACTAATGCAATAAAACCATAGGTAAAAATATGATCAATGTGAACTTGCCTGGTAAGGTTGATGGAGAAGAATATCGCTCTCAAGAAATAACTTGATAGAACTATTCGTCACTCTCCGATGATATCTATATAATCAAACATAGTATTCATATAAGCAATCCTACTATCAATCATCCTAGCAATAAATATAACAAACAACAAATAAATTTTATCGAACAAATCAAATCAAACAAGAATCCAAAAGGAACTTCAAAGAAAACTTTGGAACCTTCTATTATAACAATCACTAAGTAGTTTTTGTTCTAATGAAACTTAACAACAAAATAAAACACTAGAATAGTAAAAATAACAGAAAAAAAATATATAAAATAACTAAGATAACAGAAGTAAAATTTACAAAACAATATTATTTTATAAGCATTTTCAAATAGGAAATCAAACTAGCAATGAAATCAATTCGCAAGTTCGTATAGAACTAGAATTGATTCCATACAAACAAAGAAGAATAAATAAAATAAATTTTGTTGTTGTTGAAAAGTTACCGGTAAATATCAGAAAAGAAAATATAACTTGTCACAATTACAAAAAAAACAAATTAAGAACAATCAATACAAAAGAAATAGCAAGAAAACTAAAATGGGCTAAATCAGAATATGTTTTGCTTAAAACCCTAATTTAAATTATCCTAAAAATTCTGAAATTAAACCTACTGATAAAGAATATCACTAGTGATTTGTATCAAAAAGAATCAACTCAAAAGCTATTTTTAAACTCTCGATATTCACAAAACAAGTTTAAATCAAATCTGTTTAAACTCAAAATTTAATTATTTAAACATGGTCAAATTTTATACCTACGGAAACTACATAAAATTTGTGATCCAACGCAAAAATAATCACCAATTTGGATTTATATACTAACAGATATGAATTTTATAAATTTGCTCTTTTTCTGAAAAAACTGTTACGAGATTTGTTTGAAGCTCACCGGAGTTAGTCGCCGGAGTTGGAAAAGATGACGGGGAAGTGGCTCCGATGGCCGGCCGGGGGAGTGGGGGTTCTTATAGGGGCCATGGGGAGTGCGGGGAGGCAAGGGATCTTGCGAATCCCGGAGAGGAAGGTTCCTGGAAGGTGTGTGCCATGGCGAGGGTAAGGAATGAATGTGAGGAAGAAGAAGGAGGTGATATTGGCCGGATAGGTTTCCTAATATGACCAAGATACCTTTCCTAATAAAAGCTAGTTTCCTATTTATTCAAAAACCGGAATGGAAACTAAATAAAAGAAAATCTATAATACTTTTACATAGACATATTATATATCAAAATTTGCAGAAAAAGATTTCCTACGAGATGAACATATTTTCGAGGCCAAATAAAATTCTCACAAAATCAAAAATTCAAACAGTGTTGCTGGTTTAAGAAAAATGCGAAGAAAACATTTTGAAAATACTAAAATGGAGTCAAATTAATTTCTCTACATTTTTATATTGAAGGGAATCATTTTACCCTATTTTCCATGTATTTTATTTTTGGAGAAAAATAAATTTGAAAACGACTTCAAAAATTATTTTTGAAACATAATATAAAACTTTTTTTTCACAAGAGTATTGTGAGTTTCATATGTTCAAATATAATTTCAAATAGCCCCTGGTGTGGAGTGTCATATTGCTCCTCTCAAGATTTTGAATTTGGACAAGGGTAGTTGAATTCATTTAAACTTACAAATAGGACCAAAATACGAAATTGATTGCAAAAGGAATTATTTTCACAAACCACCTTTTCTCCATGTCCTTTATTTTGAAGCAGTCATGTTATTTTCTCTCAGTGATTTGTATTGGATGAAATTGGAATTCAAAGAAAATGGGAAAGTCGTTTTATTCCATCTCATTCAAAAGTTTTAAAAAGTTTCAAATTTCACTCAAGTTTCAATCACTCAAACTAACAAACAATCAATCTAATAATTATATTAACATTCCAAAATTTGGGATGTTACAGGCCTTCAGGTAATACTTCCAAAGTCCATACTTTGTTTTCATACATAGATCCTATCTCAGACTTCATGACCTCTAACCATTTGTTGGAATCCGGGCCCACCATTGCTTCTCCATAGCTCTTAGGTTCATTGTTGTCTAACAACATGACTGGAAAGACAAGATTACCGAACCACTTTGGAGCAGTACGTGCCCTTGTCGGCCTACGAGGTTCGGTACCAACTTGAACTGAAGTTTCATGATCACCATCATTAGCTTCCTATTCAACTGTTGTAGCCTCAACAGAAACTTCTTTCTATCCCGTGCCACCATGTGGTTGAGCCAAAGGTTCTACAACCTCATCAAGTTCTATCTTCCTCTCACTCAATTATTTCGAGAGAAACCCTTTCTCAAGAAAAGCTTCGTTCTTAGCAACAATCACTTTGCCCTCGGATCTGAGATAGAAGGTGTACCCAAATGTCTCTTTTGGGTAACCTATGAAGACACACTTTTCTGTTTTGGGTTCTAAATTTTCAGGCCGAAGCTTTTTGACATAAGCATCACACCCCCAAACTTTAAGAAACGACAATTTTGGCTTCTTGCCATACCAACGTTCATATGGAGTCGTCTCAACGGATTTTGATGATGCCCTATTTAAATGAATGCAGCAGTCTCCAATGCATATCCCCAATTTGACAAAGGAAAATCGGTAAGAGACATCATAGAACACACCATATCTAATAAAGTACAATTATGACGTTCAGACACACCATTACGCTGTGGTGTTCTAGGCGGTGTCAAGTGTGAAATAATTCTACATTGTCTTAAGTGAGCACCAAACTCATAACTCAGATACTCACCTCCTTGATCAGATCGAACGAATTTAATCTTCTTGCTACGATGATTTTCAACTTCACTCTAAAATTGCTTGAACTTTTCAAATGTTTCAGACTTGTGCTTCATCAAGTAAATATAACCATATCTACTCAAATCATCAGCGAAGGTGAGAAAATAATGATATCCACCGCGCGCCTCTATGCTCATCGATCCGCATACATCAGTATGTATGATCTCCAACAATTCACTTGCACGCTCCATTGTTTCGGAGAATGGAGTCTTAGTCATCTTGCCCATGAGGCATGGTTCGCATGTGTCAAGTGATTCAGAATCAAGTGACTCCAAAAGTCCATTAGCATGGAGTTTCTTCATGCATTTTACACCACTATGACCTAAGCGGCAGTGCCATAAAATAGTGGCGCTATCATTATTAACTCTACATCTTTTGGTCTCGGTGTTATGTATAAGTGTATCATCACTATCGAGATTCAACATGAATAAACCCCTCATGTTAGGTGCATGACCATAAATGATATTACTCATATAAATAGAACAACCATTATTCTCTGATTTAAATGAGTAACCGTCTCGCAATAATGAAGATCAAGATACAATGTTCATGCTTAACACATGCACTAAATAACATTTATTGAGGTTCATCACTAATCCCGATGGTACCTGAAGTGAGATCGTGACGATGGCAATCACATCAACCTTGGAACTATCTCCCACAAGCATCGTCACATCATCCTTCGCCAGCCTTCGTTTATTCTGTAGTTCTTGTTTTGAGTTGCAAATTTGAGCAAAAGAACCGGTATCAAATACCCAGGCACTACTATGAGAGCTGCTGAGGTACACATGAATAACATGTACATCAAATATACCTTGTTTGGCGTTGGCCACCTTCTTATCGGCCAGATACTTGGGGATGTTCCGCTTCTAGTGACCAGTCCCTTTGTAATAATAACACTCAGTCTCTGGCTTGGGTTTCTTCGTCCGAGGGGAAACAACTTTGCCACTCTTCTTGGAGTTACCCTTCTTTCCCTTGCCATTTTTCTTGAAACTGGTGGTCTTATTGACCATCAACACTTGATGCTCTTTCTAGATTTTTGACTATGCGACTTTCGGCATCGCAAACAGCTCGGCGAATGACTTATTCATCCGTTGCATGTTATAGTTTGATAAGAAGCATTTGTAGCTAGGTGGCAGTGACCGAAGAACTGTGTTCGTGATAGCCTCTAGCGGAGAGCAATTCCCAGCTCATCCAGACGGTTAGAGTACTCAGACATTCTGAGCACAGGTTCACTGACAGACCCGTTCTCCTCCATTTTGCAAGCATAGAACTTATCAAAGGTCTCCTACCTCTCGATTCGGGAATTCTACTCACAGAGAAACTTCAACTCCTGGAACATCTCATATGGTCCATAACGTTCAAAACGTCTTTGAATTCCAGGTTCTAAGCCATACAAAACTGCACATTGAACTAATGAGTAGTCATCCTTGCGCGTCTGCCAGACGTTCATAACTTCTGGCAACACTGTCCCGGAAGGTGCATCACCTAGTGGTGCATGAAGAACATATTGCTTTTGGGCAGCCATGATGATATGCCTCAGTTTACAGGCCCAGTCAACAAAGTTGCTTCCATCATCTTTCAGCTTAGCTTTCTCTAGGAACGCATTAAAATTCAGAGCCATTGATCTACAACATTTTTTTTTGCAAAGATTACTTAGACTATGTTTAAGATAATTGATTTTAGCTAATCACATTACTAATAAACTCCCACTCAAATTGACATCCCTCTAGCCTTTCAAGTGTCACACAATCCAAATTCAGTAACTCAAGTCCGATCATCATGTGAGTTGAGTTTAGTTTCAATGGTGAACATCTCCATGTTGATCATATCAACTATATGATTCATGCTCGACCTTTCGGTCTCTCGTGTTCCGAGGCCATCTATGTACATGCTAGGCTCATCAAGTTTAACTCGAGTGTTCCACGTGTGCAACTGTTTTGCACCCGTTGTATGTGAACGTAGAGTTTATCACACCCGATCATCACGTGGTGTCTCGAAACGACGAACTGTCGCAACGGTGCACAGTAGGGGAGAACACAATTTTATCTTAATTTTTTTGTGAGGGATCACCTTACAATGCTACCGTCGTCCTAAGCAAAATAATGTGCATAAGGGGATTAACATCACATGCAAATCATAAGTGACATGATATGGCCATGAACTTGTGCTTCTTGATCTCCATCATCAAAGCACCAGCATGATCTCCATTGTCACCGGTGCCACACCATGATCTCCATCATCGTGCTGCCATCGAGGTTGTCATGCTAACTATGTTGTTACTACTAAAGCTACTACTAGTAATAAAGCAAAGCATCACCAAGCGCAAAATAATTAAAGACAACCCTATGGCTCCTCCCGGTTGCCGTAGCATCGATGTGTAAGTTGATATTTTAACAATTACAATATGATCATCTCATACATCCAATATATCATATCATGTCTTTGGCCATATCACATCACATGCAGGCCCTGCAAAAACAAGTTTGACGTCCTCTAATTTATTGTTGCAAATTTTATGTGGCTGCTATGGGTATATAGTATGATCTCATCTTACTTACGCAAAGCCACAACGGTGATATGCACATTGCTATTTAACCTTCTCCAAGGGCCGCCTCGGTCAAATATGACTCAACTAAAGTTGAAGAAACAGATCCCGCCAGTCATCTTTATGCAACAAGTTGCATGTTAGTCGATGAAACCGGTCTCTCGTAAGCGTACGTGTAATTTTGGTCTGGGCCGCTTCAATTCAAAAATACCGCTGAAACAAGAAATGACTAAGGAGAGCAGCAAATTGAACATCAATACCCACAAAATCTTTTGTGTTCTACTCGAGATATTATCTACGCATGAACCTCGCTCTGATACCACTGTTGGGGAACGTTCCATGGGAAACATTTCTTTCCTACGCACACGCAAAACCTATCATGGTGATGATCATCTACGACAAGGGAGATCGGATCCACATACCCTTGTAGATCACTAAGCGGGTAGTTTTAAGAAACACAGTTTATGTAGTCGAATGTCTTCGCGATCTGAATCGCAAGTGTCCCACGAATTATGTCCCTATCTAGTACCGAAGGGACGACACCTCCGCGTTCAGCACACGTGCATCTCAATGATGATCTTCGCCTTGTTGATCCAGCAAGAGAGACGAGGAGGTATCTGAATTCTCCAGCAACATGACGACATGGCGGTGATAGTGGTGGAGCTACTCCGACAGGGATTCACTTGCCTACCGAACTAGCTACGGGGTGTCATGAAGTGGTGGATGGAGAGATGGCTGCGCTATGGATTGAGTGCCAAAAGCCTCCCTCACCTCCACTATATATAGGTGGGAGGGAGGGGTGGCACCCAAGGGAAAAATCCCTAGGGTTCAGCCGGCGCAAGAGGAGAGGGAGGAGTCCTCCTCCAACACAACTTGAAAGGTGGAGTCCTCCTTCCCAATTCGGTTTGCCCACCCCTCCTTTCCTTTTCTCCTACATAGGCCGAATTGGTCCTTCTTGGGCTGGCCACCAGCCCACTATGGGCTGGTGCGCCACGCTTGGGCCTCTTTAGTTCTCTCCCGGGTGAGTGGCCCCTCCTGGTGGAACTTTAGAACCCATTCGTCATTCCCGGTACTTTACCGGCAATGCCCGAAAACCTTGCAGAAGCCAAATGGATACTTCCTATATATCAATCTTCATCTCCGGACCATTCCGGAAACCCTCGTGACGTCCGGGATCTCATCCGGCATGCCGAACAACCTTAGGTTACCAACATCAATAATTTAACCATACCAAAACGTCACCGAACCTTAAGTGTGCAGACCCTGCGGGTTCGAGAACTATGTAGACATGACCGAGACACTCTCCGGTCAATTTCCAATAGAGGGAACTGGATGCCCATATTGGATCCGACATAATCTACAAAGATCTTATCGGTTGAACCTCTATGTCAAGGATTCGGTTAATCCCGTATATCATTCCCTTTGTCCTTCGGTATGTTAATTGCCCAAAATTCGATCGTCGGTATCTTCATACCTATTTTTTCAATGTCATTACTAGCAAGTCTCTTTACTCGTTCCGTAATACAATATCCGATGGCTAACTCTTTAGTCACATTGGTTGCAAGGCTTGTTTGTGATGTTGTATTACCGAGTGGGCCTCGAGATACCTCTCTGTCATACGGGGTGAAAAATCCCAGTCTTGATCCATGTTAACTCAACAGGCACCATTGGAGATACCTGTAGAGCACCTTTATAGTCACCCAGTTACGTTACGACGTTTGATACACACAAGGCAATCCTCCGTTGTGAGTGAGTTACATGATCACATGGTCATAGGAATGTATACTTGACATGCAGGAAACAATAGCAATAAAATAACACGATCACATGCTATGTTTATAGTTTGGGTCTTGTCCATCACACCATTCTTCTAATGATGTGATCCTGTTATCAAGTGACAACACTTGTCTATGGCTAGGAAACCTTAACCATCTTAGATCAACGAGCCAGTCAATTAGAGGCTCACTAGGGACATTGTTTTGTCTATGTATTCACACATGTATTTGTGTTTCCATTCAATACAATTCTAGCATGGATAATAGATGATTATCTTGAAATAGGATATATAATAATAACTATTTTATTATTGCCTCCAGGGCATATTTCCAACAGCTATCAGTAGCATCAATTTTAAACTTTTGGTGCCACAAAGTTTATTAACTGCGATAGGACAGAGAAACTCGGTGAAGCCGAGATTTTAATTTGAGTGGTACAAATGTGCAAAAACAAGATAAACCCTAGTGCTTCTGTGAGGGTCCGAAAAGTGCTTTCTCAAATTTTGTAATTGGTTACACCGAGTGGCACATTGAGAGGTTTTGAAAGTTGGCTATTGTTGAAACGGAACTTAGAGTGCTCCTCACACGGAGGGTTCGAAAAGTGCTTTCTCAAATTTCATGATGAGGCATGAATAGAATTTGAGACGAGAAAGCGTAGATAGCTCGAGGTGGTACCTAGGCATTCTTGTACATCTAATTGGCCAAATAAAATTAAGCCCAAATAACAACAATTGGATGTCCTCGAATAAGTAAAATATGCATACCAACATGCTCACACAATAAGATGTAAAAATTAAACATGGAAAACATGCACAACCACTCTAGTATCTACCAAGCAATTTGGCGATGACGATGTCAACTATATATGAGTGTATTAACTTAGAAGCCAAGTAAGAATACTTGATCATAGGTCATACTCATCGTTTAAGAACAAGTGGGGTTACCACTTTTACATAAAGCTTTGAATGAGTTCACATCTTAAGAGATGCTTTGACTCAAGTCTTAGGGTAAAGCTCCCCCTTGATATGACATCCCCCTTAAGAGGGAAAAACTAACCATGGGTTTTGTCGTACAAGACTTTATGTAGGTGAGGTAGTAGTGGAAAGCACAACTTATCCGCAAGGTGAATTTGGTAATTAATAAAAACATATGTGTAATTAGACTAATGATTTTATCTAAGTATATTTCAGAAAATTACAAAGATGCATTGGCTAAGAATTGTCAGGGGAACTCCTGGATGCAAGGAAATAAATAGGATTGGCCAAGCTTCAAGCTAGAAGACACTACATTTTGTATTTGTGAGAAATCACGTTTGAGTCCATAAGAAAGCCAATACTTATAAAAGGGGATGAGGTATCCAGGATGAATTGGTTGCTTAAGTGTTTAGATATAGCCACCAAAAATACTCATCCATTATCCTAGAAAATTCTCTTTCCAAAGCCTAAACATCAAAATCGGTGCCACCAACTTTATCCACTTGGCCATACCGACTTTCATTTGAGACAGAGCCTATGCCAAACCCTAGCAATCTCGGTACCACCAACATTCCTTTTGGTGCCACCAAAATCAGTGACCAAGTTTTTGGCATGTCATCTTTAAGAATCTAGAACTCTGAGTTTTGGAATAGGTTCCACTAAGATTTGGAAACTGCCCTAGGTCACCCATATCGGTACCAATGAGATTCCTATATCGGTCTCACCGAGAATGCAAAAGTTGCCACATTTTGTACAAGTCGGTGGCACCGAGTTTCACTTTGGTTTGACCACGTTTGGCAATAATGTTGTAACTCTTGGATTTTTGGAGATTCCTATATATACCCGTCCACTACCTCTAATTCGTAGAGGAAGCAATCAGAACACACATACACTTACATAGACATATTATATATCAAAATTTACAGAAAAAGATTTCCTACGAGATGAACATATTTTTGAGGTCAAATAAAATCCTCACAAAATTAGAAAATTTAAACAGTGTTGCTGGTTTAATAAAAATACAAAGAAAACATTTTGAAAATACTAAAATGGATTCAAATTAATTTCTCTCCATTTTTATATTGAAGGGAATCATTTTACCCTATTTTCCATGTATTTTATTTTTGGAGAAAAATAAATATGAAAACCACTTTTTTTTGAAACATAACATGAAACATTTTTTTTTTCAAAATAGTCTTGTGAGTTTCATATGTTCAAATCTAATTTCAAATAGCCCCTGGTTTGGAGTGTCATATTGCTCCTCTCAAGATTTCGAATTTGGGCAAGGGGATTTGAATTCATTTAAACTTTCAAATAGGACCAAAATATGAAATAGATTGCAAAAGGAATTATTTTCACAAACCACCCTTTTTCCATGTCCTTTATTTTGAAGCAGACATGTTATCTTCCCTAAGTGATTTGTATTGGATGAAATTGGAATTCAAAAGAAAATGGGAAAGTCATTTTATTCCATCTCATTCAAAAGTTTTAAAAATGTTCAAATTTCACTCAAGTTTCAATCACTCAAACAAACAAACAATCAATCTAATAATTATATTAACATTCCAAAATTTGGGATGTTACAAACCTACCACACTTAAAATGAATCTCGTCCTCGAGATTCGAAGAGGCTAGAAAGAAAGGTTAGGGTTTCGGAGGTCTTCTAACAAATCCAATCTCCTGCAAAGTGGGATGCTACTACACTTAAAAATGAGAGTTACCGGTCCATCAAATTATTAACAATCCTTTGGGATCTTGGCATCTGACTCCTCACATTCTTCATGGTAACTACTTTGGTGAAGCTCTTCCATTATATTCAAAATGTTCTGCATCAAAATTGAGTGTTCTTCTGTTGATATAAGCTTCTTCCGTCACTGGGTCTTCTTACGTGACAAGTCTCGTGATCAATTCTAAATAACATATCGATGATTGTCATGGTGGTCTACCCTTTGTGGTTATCCTGCAGGGAGAGGGGTCTTGGCTTCATCCTCACCGTAAAATTTCCTACGCATGACAACAAATTCCATGTACATGGGGATTTCGTCATACCGTTCTAAGGTTAAATAAAAGCTTCAAAGAAATTCGTCTCTCACTATGGGTAAATCTCTCAGATTTCCATTCTGTATAGCAAGAGAATGATAAGAGTAAGTCTTCATGGTGGCCAATCCATGTCGCACTAAAATCATTACCTTTTATAAGGTTTAGTAAATCTCATATTCTAACACAGGGGCGTACTCACAAGCATTGCAGAATTTCTCTTGTACACGAACGAAGTTCGTACGAATCCATTGGTTCTGCAAGCTAACAAAACAACTATCATATTCTTTACCACTCTCAGTTTTACGCATGCTCCTAAGAAAAACGTTTACTGATCCATCATAGCTTTTTCCAAGTTTCTTTCTTCGTAAAGGTAGTGATTGATCCTTATTAGTACCGGGTTCTGTGTGTTGCAGGCCCACTTTAACTCATACTTGGAATTACCCCGCCTTTAAATCCTATAGTGTTTCATTCCATCATACTCTTGGGGTAACTATCATATAATAATAATCCTCAGACTTATTTTTGGTACACACTCCACTCTGTGGGATACTTTTTTCCATTGGTGTGTTTACCATTAAAATGTATTGGTTCATCCATAAATCATATTCATTTCATATTCAATCCTTTATTACATTAATAATTTCTTCTCAAAACTCCAATTCAAAAGTACTTTATTACAAATGCTGCCATCCACATTGTTCGGTATGGTCAAGCATTTCTACCAACTTTATTCATTTTCTCCCTTAGAGATACTTTAGTCACACTGGAACTTTCCGAGGTGCTCCTTGAAATCATCCATCTTTTGCTTTATAATGGTGGCCATGAGCTTCATCTCCATCATCTCCGCATGCACTTCACTCACGTATTCCTGGGTATGACGGAGTCTTGCTTCAACTATTTCTCCAATCTGACGTATGGCTTCCATTGCAGCTTCACGAACAGAATCAAAGAAGGTTGCTCGTGGTACACGTGAAAGGAAAAAGTATTGCCCCATAGTCTTTGGACAAACTCCTTTCACATGGTGGAGGTGTACTTCCACATACCAAAGTTCCACTCCAATTTCCATGAATGGGTAGCCCTTGTAGACTGCATCTCCTTCAAGATGAATGTGCTTCATCATGTCCTTCTGGATTTTTGGGTAATCATGATCACTAGCCAGGGTCAGGATCATTTCTGGGCCCTTAAGGAATGACTCGTAGAGGATTGTCATCTGCAGGTGTCAGAAAATGGGTACTCAGAGGAATGTATGTGTTTCCTTGGTATGCATGGTACATTCCTACTTATTGGATCATGTGGGTTTACCGATTACTACCACACTTAAAATGAAATATACTCATGCTGGCATAGACCATATTTATCATATCATGATAAATGTTCAAAGATCTTTGTTCGTAGAGAAACAACGCATACAGTTTCAACATAGGCAATCATGACACAATAAATTTTATTGATTCATGAAGTTATTACAATCTCAGAGACTTCTGTTACAAAATTTAACTCCATAAACTCATGATAACAAGAGGGCTTCATGTTACACTAAACTTAACTACTCCATCTTTAGCTTTCTTCCACTGTGGACAATTAATAGCATAATGTCCTGCTTCCTTGCAACGAAAACAAATGACTTCGGACCTATCTCGAGGCTTCTGGGTGTTTTTTTTTGCTCCTAGGGTTTACCGCTTCCTTAATAGGCACATATTGGCATAGTGACCTAACTTCTTGCATTTAAAACATGGGATATGACTCAGGTCCTTATCTGCAGAGATTTGGCTTTTTCGAGTGTAGTTTCTCTTCTTTCCGAAATTCTTTGTTCTGGTCAGTTCTTCCATTTCGTGAGGATCAAATTCTACTTTTTTCTGTCGGGAAGTTTCCAAGACACTCTTGGCTTTCCTTCGTGCAATCTTTTGAGAAATGTACTTCTTCTCCACATGAGTAACAGGCATTGGAGCAAAATCAGTTAGGCCTTGTCCATCAGGGTCTTCTATATTTTCCTTTATCACAGGTTCTTCTAGAATCTTCTTATTCAGGGTTTCCTTCATTATTTCTTTCTGCTTCTTGACAACTTGTTGCACCTTGGGGTAAATGTGACACTGAGCTGGGTAGTGGGTGGTTCCTCCACACAAGAAACAAGTCACCTGACTAGTTGGGCATTCCTCCACTGGGTGATTTTCTTCACAATGGGTGCATCCATCCTTGTGGTCTTCCTCGGTGTGTCCTATTTCTCCACAGATCTTGCATGCACAAGGCTTCTTCATCGGGCTTTCATAGCACTTTCGAATAAGAAGGGACCTTAACAGAGTCTTCTTGAATTTGTCCCAAGTTTCTTCTCCACTAAATCATGTTATGGCATGATGCATTTTCCACCATATAACAACACTTTGAGTAAAGTACTGAAGAGCCTGTGCCAATTCATACTTCCTTGAAAAGAAATTGCTCCCCAAGAGGTTCTCCATGTTCTGAATCCATATTTCAGCTTCTAGCTGGCTCATTGGTCCAGAGATTACAAGTCCAGCTTCATACGCCATCTATTGGGTCCAACGTTTTTGGGATGAGATGGGTAAGAGAGAGAGTGAAAGAGGGAGATACACACAATACAAACAATATTTTTGAGAATAGATTTTTTTTGTGGCTGCCAGAAAACACATACAAATGACGGCTCACAAACCATCGTGTCTAACGTGGGTATATAACACGGGTTTGGACTTCTAATGGCCATATAAATATTGGGACACTTCAGGGTCTTCGAACTCTTCGGGTCTTGAGAGTCTTCAATTGGCGCAGCTTCAATTCTTCAAATGCATGGTGAAATCCTCTTTACTTTGAAGTGGGACTCACTTGATCCTTCATGTGGTCAAAGGGGAAAGGGTATTGTCTAACTATTTGAGGTGAGAGAGAACATTTGATGAAATCAAAAGAGATGATAAGTAAAGGATGTTCTTCGAAATAAATTTTTATAGAGATCCTTTCCTAAGAGATTTTCAGTTTCTAGGGTCACGTCCTACAGTCAACATGTGCTCTCATACCATATCTGTAGCGACCCGACTCAAGACGAGTCAAGCCTCTAGATCAGTATGTTGTCACACACGGTACATAAATGTATATATCAAAGTTCAATCATATGTAAATAATGTAAAATTGATATATACCTCAAAATCTCAGCGGAAACAGTCAAGGGACTGGAGTCCCAATAAACACCAACGGCAGGTTGAGTGCAGACCGTAACCCTGAATCATAATCTTACTCGTCAAAGAAAGTATCTGCAACATAAGACGTTGCAGTCGTGTAGGTCAGCATATTGAATATGCCGGCAAGTCACAAAAGAGAGAGGTGTAAATGTCATCTATACTATATGCATATATGGCACGTGGGGCTGTAGTTTAAGTTTTGCGTAAAGCAAACTTTCAACAACAAGAGAGAGGGTAAAACCAAAATTTACTACGGAGTTGGTTGTTAATGAGAAGTTTCCACCAACCATTACTCATACCCAAGTTATCAATATTACCCGCATCAATAATAAATGGTGTTGAGAATTCCTGATAACTTTGGTTCCTTCGGCTCAAGTTGTCCATGACCGTGGACACGGCTAACCTATTAGGTTTGAGTACTCTATAGAGTTTTGCACACGTTCCCCACAAGATTTGATCTCCTCCGTTGTAGTCCTCGCACTTCAGGGTGTTTGAGAACCGGATGATGAAAACATGGTCTTTCAACGGGTTCCTCTGAGCCTCTGTCGGTGCCCATCCAATCCTACCATTTTTGTACATCTCGTAGCACCGCCCGTCCAGAGTCACCACGTTGTCCAACCAAGACACACTACAAGAAATATGCTCATACATGACGTTTTTTTAAAATATCGTTGATGAATTCGTCATAAATCTATGACGATTTCATACGAGATTGTCGTAAGCCGTTTGAGGGGATCAAATCTACATATAAATTACGACGATGTGAGTCAAAAACGTCGTAACCGCATAAGATGAGATCGTCATAATTTTTACGATGATTATAAACACATCGTGACATGATGTAACATACTTTTTATGACGATTATAAAAACATCATAAAATGTATTGAATTATTTTTTATATCACTTTTCAACTGGCTATTTTTTTCATCTTACTTTTCTGTTGGCTATTTTTTTATCTTACTTTTATATTGGGCTTGCTAATGGGCTTGTTTGTGGTCTGTCCACATCGTGTGCACCATTGCGCAAATCGCAAAAAATTCGAGCGCAGATAGGACTCGAACTCACAATCTCTTTGTCCAGAGCTAGCGCTAATAGGTCCGCACCCTTGCGCTAGCGACTCTGCTTGTGTTAGTTGATAGAACTAATTGTATACATAGTAACTTTATATAGATACAACTGCTCTTTCCTGCCCTTCCCTAATCTAACCCACTGCAGTTTTCAGTTGGATCTTTCCCACTGCGCGTCGGATCTGGTGACCGACGACAGGGGCTGATGCGGAGGTGACCGGCGGTGGGGACTAATGCTGAGGTGACCGGCGGCAGTGGCTGGTGCGGCCGTGACCAACGGAGGGGGCTGGTGCAGGGGCGGGCAGCGGCGGAGGGAGCTGGTGCGGGGGCGGGCAGCGGCGGAGGGGGCGGGCAGCGGCGGAGGGAGCTAGTGTGGGGCGGGGAGAGCTGGTGTGGTGTTCGGCGGCGGCTTCTTCCCCTGCTTCTTAGAGGCTTCTTCCCCTACACAGCCTAAAGGTGATTATTCCCCTACAGCATATCTCTCTTCCTGTACTGTACTATTAGCTTCTCGTGCCAGTATTATTGCTATAGGGGAAATATTATTAGTATATTATTGGTATAGGCTAGAGGGAGCTGGTATATTATAGGGGAAATCCATCTTTTTCACAGGATGATGCAACAATATTTTTGGTATAGGGGAAATCCATGCTGGAGGGAGCTGGTATATTATAGGGGATCTACTTCTAACCATTTTATCGATGAATGTTTAATATTATTGGTATAGGTTGTGTAGGGGAAATGCATGGAGGATGCTGGAGTATATGATATATCATTTTGCAAGAGTATATGATATGTGCTTGCTGTCTCAGATGAACAAATTCTCTCCTGAATCCATTGTAGTAAATTTGTGCCTTTTACTGCTAGCTTTGAATCCAAACAATATTGATAATATTGCTCACTAATGATTTATCTAGGTTTGGTTTGCTTTTTGCTAGCTACTGTTGGTCTCTGAGCTTCGATTGATGCTAAGTTGCAACATTTCTTGGTCTTTGGCAGATGGACATGAGCTGGATTAAAGGAGTTAGAAGGCTTTCCGCTGAACATACAAAAGGAGTCGAAGAATTTATGCAATTTCTTCGCAGAAGTGCTGCCGAGGATGCTCATGTTCTTTGACCATGTCGGAGCTGTCTCAACCGTGCACAACAACCTCTAGGAAATGTAGAGGCTCATCTGTTGATTTATGGGTGGCAAGGCCATATGATCGGTGGGTCTATCATGAAGAACCTTTTCATGCTGAACCTGAGCCTGAACATGATGCAGACCCACACCATGTTGATGAAGGCAATGATTTTGTACAAGATGATCCGCCAGCGGGTGCTGGTTTTGAGGAGGGTGGAAATGAAGATGACAGAATTCCTGAGTTATTAAAGGATTTCTACAATTCAGAACCGCAAGGTGTTCGATAGAAGACAATCTTTACCAAGCTGTTAGAGGAGGCGAAGCGTCCAGCTAGTGATGGTGGTAAATTGTCCAAATTTTCCTTCACCGTGAAGTTGCTTCACGCCAAGTATTTCTACCGGATGACCAATGTTCAATTCAACGGATTTCTCCGTATCATGACCTTGCAATATCCAGATAGCGAAATTCCCAAATCTTATGATGAAGCATTGAGTATAATCAGCACATTGGGACATGGCTATGTTTCAATCCATGTCTGCCTGAATAACTGTGTCTTGTTTCGAAAGCAGTTTGCCCACTACGACGAGTGTCCAAAATGTAATGCCTCCAGGTGGAAAAATGCTGATGGGAAGAAGCGGATACCGGTGAAGGTATTGAGGCACTTCCCTTTGATTCCAAGGCTGCGGAGGATGTTTATTTCGAAGAAAGAATCGGCGGAGGTACAATGGCACAAGCTCCATCGGAAAGAAGTGGAGGGTGAACTGAGCCATGCAGCTCACGGGGAGGCATGGAAAGAGTTGGACAAATTAGATAAAGAATTTTCCGCTGATCCAAGGAACTTTAGACTCGGCATTGCCGGTGATGGTTTTAACCCATTTGGAAACATGAGCACATCCTATAGTATGTGGCCTGTATTTGTGATTCCATACAACCTTCCGCCATGGGCATGTATGGATCAGTCCAACGTCATGATGGTGTTGCCGATTCCGGGTCCAAATTCTCCCGACAAGGATTTTGATGTCTTTATGGAGCCCCTCGTAGATGAACTGCTCCTGCTATGGAAGGGTGTACTTACATATGATGCCGGAAGTCCCGAAAAGTTCAATCTACGTGCTGCTATCTTATGGTGCATCGATGATTACCCGGGGCTGCACACTTTATCAGGGAGGACCACAGGGGGGTATGAAGCATGCGTTCGTTGTGACAAGGACCCTTGCTCAAAGAGAATAAGGAGCACGATATGCTTTACTGGGCACCGCCGTTTCCTTAGTCGCAACCATCCTTGGCGGAAAAGCAAGGATTCTAAGGGCGAGACTGAAACTCGCGACAAGCCAGCACAATTCACTCAAGAAGAGCTTGAGCAGCAACTTGACAAGGTCAAATATGTGAGACCAGGAAAGCATGGAAAGAAAAGAAAGCGTGAGCAGGGTCAATGTTGGGACCGGAGGTCTATTCTGTGGGACCTCCCGTACTGGAAACACCTAAAGTTTAGGCATAATCTCGATGTTATGCACATGGAGAAAAACATATGTGAGAATCTGCTAGGGACATTTCTGAATATTGAAGGAAAGACAAAGGACACGGTTAACTCCAGGCTAGATTTGGAAGACATGGGCATAAGAGAAGATTTGCACCTACAGCTTTCTGAAGACGGAGAGTCATTCGAAATGCCAGAAGCATGGAATACGATGACGAAATAAGAAAAGCTTGCATTCTGTGAATATATAATGAATGTGAGATTTCCAGATGGGTACGTCGCGAACCTAGCAAAATGTGTTTCTCCTGATGGATGCAAGCTTCAAGGCCTGAAAACACGTGATTGTCACATCCTGCTCCAAAGGATTTTACCGGCGGGACTCCGAGGTTTGACGGATAAGGAAATATATGAAGCGGTTGCTGAGCAAGGGAATTTCTTTAAAGAGTTGTGCTGCAAAACACTGAAGCTAGATGTTCTGAAAAGACTTGAAAAAGAAATCCCAATTATCCTTTGCAAGCTGGAGAAGATTTTCCCTCCATCTTTATTCACTATTATGGTATCTTTGGCCATCCATTTACTTGAAGAGGCAATGCTTAGAGGACCAGTACAATACGGCTGGATGTACTCGATCGGAAGAAGGCTTCTTACACTAAAGCGGTATGTGCGAAACACGGCCAGACCAGAGGGATCCATTGCCGAAGCATATATTGTCGATGAGTGCTTGACATTTTTCTCGAGGTACTTTAGCGATGTGGAAACGAGATTTGATCGACTGGGTAGAAACAGAGAGCGGGATGATTCACAAGGTGGTGATCTCTCGGTTTTCAAGCATGGTGTGTACTTTCTTGGAGCTTCAGATTACGTGCCTGCTGGTGATGACTATGACAAGATGGTTTGGTATGTCCTCAGAAGTTGCCGTGAGGTTCAACCCTATATTGTGATTGGCATCTCTTGTGCACTTAATTGTATCATTTTTTCTCTGGTTGGAATGAACACATTATTTATGCCTGATGTTTTAATTTATTATTTTGTTAACATTACAGCTTGTGCAAGGAAGAGCTGAACCAGCAATGTATCATCAATATTGATAAATGCCTTGCGAAGGGATTTTCTCAATTGTTTAAGAGTCATGTGAGATATTTAGCATTTGATCAATTTACACGTAATTTTCCATGTGTGTTATTCATCCTGGTTTTATTTGTGCAGATTGGAAAATTACATGAGAAGAACAATGTTAGTGCTGATTTCTTTGCCTTGGCATGTGAACCGAATAAGCAAGTGAGATTGTATTCTGCGTGTATTGTTGATGGTGTCCGGTACCACATTGTTGACCGCGAGGAAGATCGAAAGTCATAGAATACTGGAATTTTTACTGGGGGAGAACATGAAGGCGCTGACATCGACTTCTATGGTCAGCTCAAAAGCATCATAAAGCTGCAGTACAACACTATCAGAGGTCGTCGTTTGGTCATCTTATTCCGTTGTGACTGGTTTGATCTTAGTTGCAAGAAAACCTACACAGGATTCACTGATGATGGACACTTCGGAAGCATTAACACTGGAAAGTGTTGGTACAAGAATGATCCTTTTATTATAACAACACAAGCAATAATGGTATTCTATGTGCCAGGCACTCGTTTGCATGGAAATTGGCGAGTTGTGCAAAAGTTTCAGCATAGGCATTTGTGGAGTGTGACTGAAAATGAAATAGGAGATGGTCCGGGTGGTATCAGGCTATCATACCAAGATGATGACACCCCAGAAGTTCCAGTGCAAGCTCAAGAAGCCAATGTGCAAACCAGATTGCGAAGGGACAGGGAAGTCGTGTTTGTTGAGGCTGAAGTGGTAGAAAGAATGAAGAAAAGGAGGAAGGAGGTAGTGGATGGTCATGAAAGCGAGGATGATAAAGAGATTGGGACTGACGATACAATCCTCCAATATTGTAGCGACGGTGAAAATGATATCGACGATGACGAGTAGCGTAAGGAAGATTGTCTTGGTTGTGGTTCTCTTCTGTTTTTTTAGAAACAGTTCCCCTCTTGTATCAGTGTAATATCATCGACGACAAGAATGATACCTGAACTATGTATTTCACCGTGAGCATGTATCAGTGTTTTTTTAGAAACAGTTCCCCTCATCATCATGCTCTTTTGCAACTAGTATCACTATGAGCATGTATTTCACTGTGAGCATGTATCAGTGTTATGGTACCCAATTTTTGCTTCTAGCTCTTTTGCAACTTGATTCTGTAATAAACATGGTACTTGTCAAACTGGGTACTGTAAGTGCATCTAGTGCCCCTTAGTGATTTTGGTGGTATGAAGACTTATAGGTTAAGTATCTAATGTGTTTATAAGTGTACACAGGATCTATAAGTCATTGAGGAGTTTGAGATATTTGAAGAATATCGACCCCTAAAAATGTATATCTTCAGTTGAAGAAATTGGTCTGAAGCTGAAGAAATGAATCGCGAGGAATCTGCGATGAAATTGATATTCCTCATGAAGATATTGATATTGAGAAGACCGGTGGTTCCTGAAGAAAATCATTCTGAAGAAATTGAAGCGTGAAGATTTTCGCTCTCTGTTTTACTTTATTCGCATTTGATGAATAGGAACACCGTACTGTTAAAGGGGGTCAAAGTAACACTATGGAATGGATTTCCTCATGATGCTCAACCCAAGCCAAATCCTACCAAAAGACTCAAGTGAGGAATATGAGTGACATGAGGACTCTCATAGTTGAGGGTCCCGACCGTTTTGATAACCATGCCAAGTCACTGGTCTTATCCACTCCAACGGTCATATTATTTAAGGGCATTAATGTCAAATCATGTCGGGATGCTCCCAGGCTATATATAGCCGCCCCCCACAACCACTAGCTGGTTGGCTGCTCCGTTAGAAACTGACACTTGTCGTAGAGCAACCCAATTCCTTAGAGCCTTCGAGAGTAAATCATCAGTGAGGAAATACACCACCCACCGAAA
This sequence comes from Hordeum vulgare subsp. vulgare, assembly GCF_904849725.1. NCBI lineage: Eukaryota > Viridiplantae > Streptophyta > Magnoliopsida > Poales > Poaceae > Hordeum > Hordeum vulgare. Next base: position 391,664,377 of record NC_058524.1, read on the forward strand.
CCACAAACCAAACCTAGTGATTGAGCATCACTGAAGAAGTTGTTCCTGTGTGGGACTGAAGCCTTTTACCTTTGAGGACTGTGCATCCTCCAGACGGTTAGGCATCATGGTCTAGAGCAATCCAGCAGTCAATTCTGGATCGCCGGGTGACCGAGTTTGTGAGGGTTTGGAAGTCTGCCCTGAAGACTTACCACGAGTGTTGGGCGAGGACTGTGTGTCCTTAGCTCAAGGAGAATATGGTAGGGACTGTGTGTCCTGGGACTGGGTGTCCTTTGGTTTCAATACCAAGCCGCTCCAAACCAGATGTACAACTGTCACAGCAGTTGGAACTAGGTCATCAACAACAGTCTTCACCAAGAATCGGGTTCTAATTCCTCAACTCTTTACATTCTCTGTATTATGTGTTGATGACTTTCACTGTGACTGTTTGAAGAATTTGCTGAAGACTTTCTCTGAATTTCCTCAACCCCAAATTCCTCACTTGAGTTAATCATCATCTGTATTCTGCGTGCCTGCTTACTGTGCAATCGGTTCTCATAATCTTCACTCTGTAATACTGTTGTGGTGAACATTTGCACGACTGATCCTTAACTGTTTCCGCTGTAAGTTAGTCATCAGTGAGAATTTCCTCAAAAGGAATTTCCTCAGTGATGAAATTCTAAAAATCTACTATTCACGCCCCCTCTAGTCGATATAACGCACTTTCAATTGGTATCAGAGCAAGGTACTCCCTTGTTCTGTGTGATTTTGGTTTAACCACCTGGAGTTTCAGTTATGTCGACTGCAGGCATGTTTAAGGTGACTGCAGCATGTCCTACCTACGAGCGAAAGAACTTTCCCTTCTGGAAGAACAAAATGCAAATGCATCTACAAGCTATAGACAATGATCTCTGGTATATTGTGGAAAATGGTGTCCCCATCATTTCTGCTAGTGTCACTGCAGCTGATGTGAAGAAATTCAAGCAACTCGATTCTCAAGCGAAGAACATCATCTGTGGTCATCTGAGCCCTGGCCAGTTTGGAAGAGTAAGTGCATTAGGCTCTGCAACACTGATCTGGGAGAGACTGTGCAAGGTAAATTAAGGAGTATCAACCCAACGCGACTCTCGTGTTGATATTCTTCGCAATCTCTTCAATCGCTTCAAGAGACATGACAATGAAAGCTGCCAAGACACCTTTGATCGCCTCACTGACGTATCAAATGAACTGCAAGCACTGGGAGCTCGAGACATCACTGATCATGAAGTTGTGAAGAAACTACTGAGATCTTTGGATTCTTCATTTGACACTTTAGTTCTGATGATTCAAGAAAGACCAGACTACAAGATGCTAGATCCTGCTGATATCCTCGAAAGGCTAAATACTCATGAATTGCAGCTAGAAGAAAAGAGAGATCTATATGGACAAAGCTATTCGAGACCACGTGCACTGAAGGCAAGAGCAATTTCCTCATCTGAAGAAGAAGACACGGATGACAGCAGTTGTGACCCTGAAGAATTTGGTCAGGAACTTGCAATGCTTGTGAGGAAATTCCAGAGATTTACACGATGAGGCCAGTTCGGTAAATCATCAAGAAGAGACATGAGGAAATCAGAATCTGCATCTGAGGACTACAAGAAACGGACCTGTCACAAGTGCAAGAAATCAGGTCATTACATTGCTGATTGTCCTTGCTGGGGAAAGGAATCAAAGAAGAAGAAATACAAGGATGATAGTTCTGATGACTCAAATAAGAAGAAGAAATCTTCAAAATCCTCATCTTCAAAGTCCTCCTCACACAAGAAGACTAGCTTCAGAAAGTCTCGGGCACTTATTGGCAAGGAAATGGATTCTGAGGCAGAATCAGAGGAATGTGATGAAGAAGAAGGCTCTCGAGAAGACTCAGAATCCGGACAGGCTAGTCTTGCACTAGCAACCACTTTCGTCACCAAGTCAATCTTCAATCTTGAAGAAAATGATTGCACCATCCATTCTGATGAATATGCTGATGACTTCGCTCCAACCTATTGCTTCATGGCGAAAGGTTCAAAGGTATCAAATAATGCCTCCTCCTCTGATTCAAGTGACTCTGAACAAGATGATTACAGAAAACCCAGTTACAGTAATCTTGCCATCATTGCCACTAAACAACAAACTGCTCTAGAAAAGCTTCAAAAACTGCTAGACAAAAGTGATGATCTGTTGAATGATGAAATGAATCTTAATCAAATCCTCGCTGATGACATGAAAAATCTTCAGTCTAGATTCGATATTCTTCAGGATCGTTATGATACACTCCTCACTGATCATGAGAAGCTTTCCTACGAATTTCTTCAAAGGAAGCTTGACCTTGAGAAGCTGAGGATGTCTTATGATGATCTTTGTATGGAAAATGATTCATTACTAGCTCAACAGATTAGCGCTAGTCAAGTTGAATTTATTCCTCCATGTCTTAAATGCATTGAACGTGAAACTGCAAATTCCTCACCAGAATCATCAAATGCTACAAATTCTTCAACTGCACCTGCTGTGTCTATTTCCTCACTTGAGGAAAACACAAATGTTACTGATGAAAATGCAGGGTTGAAGGAATTGTATGTGACAGGCATGTACAAAAGCCTCAAAGGACACCAAATCCTTTGTGATGTGCTCAAAAAGCAGATCTTGAACAGGAACCCAAGGAAAGAAGGAATTGCCTTTGAGAGGAAACTAAATGCTGATGGATCTTATTGGAAACCTGAGCAGTATCCCAAAACCTCATGGCTTGCTGCTACCGGGCCTCCTTTTGATCCATCTAATCTAACTGGCTTCTCATGTGAATTATCCTATTCCTCGGATGAGTAATTTGATTCGAACTATAAACTGTTCAAAAATCAATCTGGTGAAGTATTTGCTCGATATGTTGGAACTAACTGCAGGAATGGCCCTCCTCTGAGGAAAATCTGAGTTCCCAAAAGTTGTCTTGAAAATCCTCAAGTGAATGTTCTCATGACATCACCTCTGAAGAATCTGAACCCCAGATCAAATTCCTCAGGAGGACCAAAGTCTTCAAGAGGATCAAAATCCTCAACTGGTCAAAACTATACTCGTACCCGTGCTTATGCGTCTAACATGCAAGGAAACTACAAGGAATATGATTATGAGCGCTACTCCTCAAATCATTATGTTCATAAATCCTCAAACCAGTTCTCTGCATACTCATATGAGTACTTTAACCCCCCTACTGTTAAGAGAAGTGCATTAGCTTCAATGCCACCTTTCTCATATGGTGCTCGCAGGATGATGAACGCTTTGCCACCCCTTCAGATGTGGGTGGTGAAGAAATCAAACTAATCACTTCTGCAGGACAGGTCTCCAGATGAAAATCATCATTTGAAGAATTTGCTGGAGACCTGAGGAAATGCTTGATAGGACGCAAGCTAATGATTGATGAAATAGAAATATTTCACACGTCCTTATATTTCTGTTATGATGAAATCACTGAACTCATTTAATTAGTGTCATATTCTTCAAATCTGAAGCATATGAGATGGTAAGCTATACTAATTCATCTGCAGGATGACAAACCCAAAAATACTGAGTGGGTTCTCGATAGTGGCTGTACACATCACATGACTGGTGATAAAAGCCTACTGATGAATATGCCACTAACTCCATCACCTCTGGAGCAAATCACATATGCTGATAAAGGTAAAAGCAAGGTATTGGGACTTGGCAAAGTAGCTATTTCCAAGGATAGGCACATGGACAAAGTGATGCTTGTTGAATCCCTTGGTTTTAACCTCATGTCAGTCTCGGCTTTGTGATCTTGATATGATTCTTATCTTTGGTAGATATAGATGTGTAGTCATCATGGAATCTGACAGATCCAAAGTCTTCGAAGGTGTAAGAAGAGGGGATTTGTACATTGTTGACTTCTCTACAGGTCCTCAACCAGCCACTTGCTTACTAGCAAAAACCTCAGAAGGATGGCTGTGGCACCGAAGACTAGGTCATGCAGGCATGAGGAATTTGCACACACTTGCAAAGAAGAAGCATGTCATTGGCATCGAATCAGTCAAATTCCTCAAGGATCATCTCTGCGGTGCTTGTGAATCTGGGAAAATGACCAGATCCAAGCATCCCTCCAAAACCATCATGACCACTACACGTCCATTTGAATTGCTTCATATGGATTTATTTGGACCCACACACTATGCAACACTAACCAATGCAGCATCTCTATATGGCTTTGTCATAGTTGATGATTATTCCAGATACACTTGGGTGCATATTATAGTGTATAAAACTGAAGTGCAGGAAATCTTCAAACGATTTTCTTCAAGGGCCTCGACGAACTTCGGCATCAAGATCAAACATATCAAGAGTGATAATGGAACCGAGTTCAAAAACACTGGTCTTGATGATTATCTTGATGAACTTGGTATTACTCACGAATTGTCTGCTCCTTATACTCCTCAGCAGAATGGTGTCGTAGAAAGAAAGAACAGGACTCTGGTTGAAATGGCAAGAACTATGCTTGAAGAATATCAGACTCCTCCTCGCTTGTGGCCTGAAGCAATCAACACTGCATGTCATATCATCAACAGGGTATATCTTCACAAATTCCTCAAGAAAACCTCATATGAACTCCTCACTAACAAGAAACCCAATGTAAGTTATTTCAAAGTCTTCGGTGCAAAATGCTGGATTAGAGATCCTCATCATAGCTCAAAATTTGCACCTAAGGCACATGAAGGTTTTATGCTCGGTTATGGAAAGGACTCGCACACCTACAGAGTCTTCAATAACTATCACAACAAAGTTGTTGAGACTGCAGATGTGCAGTTCGATGAAACTAATGGCTCGCAAAGAGAGCAATTGCCTTTTGATCCAGATAAGTTGTCTCTTGAAGAAGCAATAAAGCTTAAGCCTACTGAAGACATTGTCCCCACTGAGGAAATTGACGAAGAAACGATCCCCATCACTGATGAAAGCCAAGAAGATGCTCCTGAGGAAATTGCAACAGCACCACTTCCTCAGCCCAGACAAAATCCTCAACCAGCTCATCCGAGGATTGCAAATGAAGTAGAACTTGACAAAATCCTCAACGACATCAACGCGCCAGGAACTCTCACTCGCTCAAAAGCTTCACACTTCGTTAACTTTTGTGGGCATTTTTCCTTTGTATCCATCACGGAACCCTCAAAAGTAGCTGAGGCTTTTCTGGAACCGGAGTGGATCCAAGCCATGCTAGACGAACTTCTTCAATTCAAGCTGAATGACGTATGGGAGCTCGTCAAACGACCAGATCCTCGCAAGCATAACATCATCGGCACCAAGTGGATTTTCCGAAACAAGCAAGATGAGGACGGTCAAGTGGCGAGGAACAAGGCACGACTTGTAGCCCAAGGCTACACCCAGGTTCAAGGAATAGATTTCGATGAAACTTTTGCACCTGTTGCTAGACTTGAAGCTATTCGAATTCTACTTGCTTATGCTAATCATCATAACATCATCTTATATCAAATGGATGTGAAAAGTGCATTCCTCAATGGTAAGCTTGAGGAAGAAGTATATGTTGCTCAGCCCCCAGGTTTTGAGGATCCAAAGAATCCAGACAAAGTCTTCAGACTCAAAAAGGCTCTGTATGGCCTCAAGCAAGCCCCTCGGGCATGGTATGATACATTGAAGGAATTCCTCATGAAGAAAGGCTTCAAACCTGGTTCACTCGATCCAACTCTTTTCACAAAATCTTATGATAATGAGCTGTTTGTATGTCAAATATATGTTGATGACATCATATTTGGTTGTACTGACAAAAGATACAGTGATGAATTTGACTATATGATGAGTGAAGAATATCAGACTTCCATGATGGGGGAGCTGAAATTCTTCTTAGGTCTTCAAATTCGTCAACAAAACAATGGAATCTTCATATCACAGGAGAAATACCTCAAGGATGTTCTGAGGAAATTCGACATGCATGAATGCAAAGGTGCCAAGACTCCAATGCCTACCAACGGTCACCTCGGCACTGATGAAAATGGTAAAGATTTCGGTCAGCAGGTATACCGTTCTATGATTGGCTCTTTATTGTATCTATGTGCATCTAGGCCAGATATAATGCTTAGTGTTTGCATGTGTGCACGTTTTCAAGCAAAATCGAAGGAATCACACCATAAGGCTGTGAAACATATTCTTCTATACTTAGCTCACACACCAACACTAGGATTGTGGTATCCCAAGGGCTCCAATCTTCATCTGGTAGGGTATTCCGATTCAGACTATGCTGGTGACCGTCTGGATCGCAAGTCAACATCTGGCACATGCCATTTCCTCGGAAGATCACTAGTTTGCTGGTCCTCAAAGAAGCAGAACTGCGTATCACTCTCCACTGCTGAAGCTGAGTACATTGTTGTTGGTTCTTGCTGTGCTCAATTACTATGGATGAAGCAAACCCTCAAGGACTACGGCATCAACATGAAGAATGTGCCTCTCTACTGTGACAATGAGAGTGCTATCAAGATTGCCTACAACCCACTGCAGCACTCGAAGACCAAGCACATCCAGATTCGTCATCATTTTCTTCGGGACCATGTCCTCAAGGGCAATATCCTCATCGACCATGTGAAGACTGATGATCAACTGGCTGATATCTTCACTAAGCCCTTGGATGAGAAAAGGTTTTGCAAGTTGCGGTGTGAGCTAAATATCTTAGAGTCTTCAAATGTTTTGTAAAAACATGCACACATCCTAACACTTACGCAAAGTTGATGACTTAGATGTGCAACACATGATGAAACGATTTTCTTCAACTAATGAAGAAAATCACTCTAAATGTGAAGAAATTAACGAAGAAATTGATTCTCAGGGGCCTACGACAATTGTACGCGGCGTCTGTAATCAACATTCTTATATGGTGGGTAACGCCACCGCCCAATGTGAAATTCCTCAAGTTGATTTTCTTCAAATGATCAATTTCCTCACAATGCATTTCTCTTCAAAACAGTTGTTCTTCATTGTGATGATCTATTGCAAAATCTTCAAAAACAATTGATGACTTTCATTTGACTAGGTAGACTGTGATTTCTAGTCCTCAACAGCATTCACTTATTGCTATTTCTTCAAGTTGATGTTTCTGCTAAGTGAATGTGATCGGACCCTATTTTCCCTCTATGCTATACTTATCCAGTCTATTCAATTCTTCATATGCGTTCTACTTGAAACTTTGTTCAAAATCCTCACTGTATCCTTGTGAGCTGATGATTTTGTAACAAAAATCCTCAAATCTTCAAAAATTGTTTTCTTTAAAAAGAACAGTAACTGAACTCCACTTCCCACGATCGGATAACCATGATCTCCACTATCTCCATCGCATCGTACGGGAGCTACACATGTCCTGCGGAGACGTAGAGGCAAGGGCTATTTGGTCCGAAACTTTCACGCCAAACAGTAACTTTCGGGCTATAAATAGGTCCTTATCCCCCTCAGTATCTTCTTCTTCGCCTCATCGCTCTCCTGCCATCACACTCTCCATCGAACCCTAGCGCCACCGCTGGTTGTCTTGTCGCCGGCAAGGAAGAGCTTCACTGCCTCAACCTTTTCGCCGCCAGGATCACGCTGGAGTCGGAACATCTACATCCGCCGCCACCGTAGACGTCCTCTGCTGCCAAGTTAGGGTGCATTGGACACTTGACCGAAGAGACTCTCCAACACCACCTTATGTGTTCTTCGCTCACACCTTCTAGGGTAAATATACTCCATTTTTACAGCAGCTCAGATCTGAAATTTTACCTCTCCCATGTAAAATCTGTTTTTCCTCAAGATACGATGCGCACATGATTCCTCAAACACTATCCATCACCACAATCATTGATGAACTAGCTAAGCATCTAAGATTTTCACGAGATTCCTCAATTGTGTGAATTTTCGGATCTGTACAACTCTGGAACCCAAGAACAGTATGCTTAAGAAAATTCCTCAACCACTGGTTATATTCCTCAAACTGTCAAACTTTTTCATTTTCTTCAAATCTGAGAACGCATATGACCTCTCCAAATTCCTCGCAACTATACTCTGTTCACACGTACACACATGTGAGTTGATGAATCTCTCGGTTCTCATCACTTTAACTCATTTGCAGCATTTCTGGAAGAAACTCTTCAAGGCTCATCAGAATCTTCAAGAGTTCAAAATCATCAGCAAATTCCTCGTCTGACGAAAATGGAGGAAGAAAGGAAACAGAAGGGAGGAAAGAAACTGGAGCAGAACACAGCTGTTGATATTCCTGATGACATATACATGGACTATTGCACGCCTGATGAAGAACCTAAGACAATGGCTAAAAGAAAGATTAGGCTGCAGAAAATTGAACGTAGATGGGCAAAGGAGTGGAAGGAGTACAGATTTGTGACTCCAAAATATGCGAAAAAATTCGCTTTGAAGCCTCCTGGCAGAAGGGCTCCACTTGTGGATCATCAAGTGGCTCATCCCTCAAGTCTTATGACACTTGATGACTACCCAGATGAAAAAGAAAGGCATCTGGCCAAGCTCAAGAAGCAAGCCGAAACAACGGTGAAGAAATTTAATGAATCCTCAGCTGCTGCCTCCGGTGCTGCTCATTCCTCAGAAGAAGAAACTTCAGGCTCAGAGATTCCTCAAAAGCAGTTTGCGCCATCAAAGCCAAAGGCTCCAAAGCCTCAAGAGAAGTCTGGACAGGCTTCTGTCACAAAACCCTCAGCTCCAAAACCCTCAGCTCCAAAACCCTCGGTTTCAAAACCGTCAACACCAAAACCATCAGCGCAAAAACCCTCAACACCCATCTCATCTACACCAAAGTCCTCAGCTCCACCTCTAAAACCAGTATAGAAGAAAGTCGTGAAGCCTACGACTACCAGCTCCAGCTCCTCACTCCCAGCTGCAACTAGCTTGGAGACAAAGTCTTCAACACCCCTTGTGAAGACTTTGGCAACTACTGAACCTGCACCTCTGCCTAGCCCCAGCAAAATCATCACAGTCCCGTCTGCATCAGAAGGAAGTGATGAGTATGATGATGAAACCTTGCAAGCGATCATCAGGAACAAGCAAGAACGGGTAGCACAAGCATCAGGCAGTGCTATTCCTCTGGCCATGGACCCCAAGGTCCTCCTCGACTACATCAACATATGGTATGAGGACCCTAACACCCCCATTGATGACTTGAAACTTCCTCCTGGCATAAGCCACATGATGGCCACCTTCATAAACGAAGCCAAGTGGAAGGAACAGAAGGCCAAGCAGGCAAAGATTGCAAAGGCCAAAAAGGAGAAATTCCTCAGGCAAAATCTCCTCAAGTTGACGCCTGAAGCATTGGTGTCAACCCAGGCAGAGCTGCAAGTCTTGACTGGCAAGTGTGACAAATTGTCAGACCGCAAAAGCATCAAGCGCAATTTCATCAAGCTAGCCAATAGTGCTGTTGATGACTACAACAAACGACATCCACCACCAGCACCAACTCCTCAGCCCCTGGTTGAGCAGCCAGAAGATGTATCTCCTGATGAGGAGGAAACTCCTCAAGCTGAGGAACAACACCAAGAGCGTCATGCTGATGAGCCGGCCATTGAAGAAATGATCACCGAGACCGCCACTGATGAAATTGCAACCCTTGATGCAACTGCTCCTGATCCAGCTGCTTCACCAAAGCAGGCTGATGACTCTGTTCCAGCTGGTTCCTCACTACCAGCTGAAGAATCTGTAGAGAAAACACCTTCACCAAAAGCTTCAAAGGTGAAGAAGTTAATCCCGTTTGCATCAGACGCGAAAAAGACAAGAGCTGCTGAGAAGGAAGCGAAGAAGAGAAAAGCTTCCTCAGCAGAAGAAAAGATTGAGGCAAAATGCCTCAAGGAAACTGAAGAATCTGCCCCTCTCGACCCGGTACCTCTAAATGTTGCACCTTCATATGAAATGGTCGTCATTGGTGACCAAACTACAAGGGCAGATGAGGAAATGAAGGATGCTGCCTCTGAGGAGCATACTGATGAGGAAATCCAGATTGATGAAAGTCCTCAACCTCATATTCCTCAGACAGAGACTACTCAAGCTTCAGCTGCAGCAGCTGATGAATCTGCTTCTGCCACAAAGTCAGCTGATGAAAACCAAGCTGAAGAAAATGTCCAGTCTGAGCAGGCTCCTCCCACTGAACAGGCTGACCAAACTCCTCAAGCTGAGAAGCAAGAAGAAATTCCTCAGCCTGAAGCTCAGCCAGAGCAAGAAATACCAGCTGATGAAATTCCTCAACCTGAGGAAACTGCTGAAGAAAATGTTCCCGCCCCTGACAATGACTTTATTGTGCTCAACCCAGAGACTGCCATGGTTGTTTCCCCTCCCATTCCTCAGCACAATATCAAGCCAATTCAGCGCCAGCCATTCTCGAAACGGCCAAAGTTTCAGAAAGAAAATTTCTTTGAGGAACGCATGTATTTCATCGAAGAGAATCTCTATGACAAGCCTCAAATGAGGCATCTGAAGTTTTGGACAAGGACTCAGATGAACTACTATGCTTCTGTGCTCTGTGGACACAACAAGATATTCCAGCACAGGCACATTCCTCATGATGAACTTGAAGAAGTTCCCTGCATGGAACCAGTCCTCAGTGTACTCCATGATGCAGGTTTGCTCCCTATGTGCTCAGACATATCAGATTGGAATAGTGAGCTTATTCTTCAGTTCTATGCAACTCTGCACATCTCGGGCAATGCTGATGACATCAACACTTGGGTGTTCGACTGGATGACCCAAAACACTCACTACAAGGCTCCAGCGTCTGAACTCCTCAGAGAACTGCCCGTACCAATTCCTTTAGACGGGGCAGTGAAGCTTTCTGGTGAGCGTGAACTGCCAAATGGAATGATGGAAGTCCTCATGAAGCCTTTGGCTGCAGGAAAACCCTCAAGAACCACATTCCTCGTCCATGAGCTCAAGTACACAGCCCGGTCTGTCTACCGCATTCTCTGCAGTGTGCTCGCGCCAATCAAAGGCCATGACGATGAAGAAGATGTTGTCGGCCTCATGAAGAATATCCTCTTCAACATCATTCACGGTATCCCCATGAATATCCATGATTTCTTCTTGAGGACTTTGGCTGACAATGCAATGTGCCCCTGTGATCACAAAATTTATGCACCATGGATCATGAGATTCCTCAGGACAAGGACAGGCATCAACTTCCATGTAGATTTCCAGAACCATGTTGGTTATATGCCTCCTATCCGGGTCAACAAGAAGACTTTCAAGCCCATTGAGGGAAAAGGAAAGTCTGTGATTGATGAAGGCAGCAGGCCTCTTGATGGCCAGTTTAAAGAGCCAGACGCATATTCTTCATGGGACGATACTGAGACTCGTCCACCCAACCCTGTTCCTCCTCGCGTGCTAAACACCAGAGAGCTTCTTCTTAGTCTTCATCAGAAGGTAGATCACAACCAAAAATGGGTCAAACGCCAGTTTGGTGCCACTGTGAAAACCCTCACTAAGACACAGAACTCTGTGAAACTTAATCATCACTATCTGCATGAGGTTTTTGATCGCACCTGGGCTATTCTTGCACATCTGAAGACCTCGACTGAGCTTGAAGAAATGAACTTTGAGCAAGACTTTGAGTGGTCGTGGCCTCCCAAGAAGAATTTCAGGCCCATTCCAGTGCCAGATCTTGAAGACAACTCCTTCTCGTCATTCCGCACCGCCGAATCTGATGAGGAACAACTCGACACCGCAACAGGCCCAAGGAAGAAGACTACACCTAAGAAGCGCCAAGGATCTTCATCAACCGCAAAGAAATGAAGTCTTCACGCGCGTTAGTCCTCAGTTTGTCCCTTTTTGTCACTTGATGACAAAGGGGGAGAAACTTGAGAGTTAGTCTTCAAACGGGATTTATTTTTGGGGCTTATGAACTATATTTAAGATACAAACTCTTGGCTCTTCTGAAGTTTTTATGTAATGAGTTGTAACTTAAGCCCGATGGTACTCTGACGCTTTTTGAACGTTTTTCTTCGCATGCTTATTCCTCAAGTTTTAATGCACGCATGCTGGAATTCGTCAGATACCATTTGCCATCATGCATCTTCATTTTCTTCATATGATATGTTATATGTATGCATGATTTACAAGACTCAGGGGGAGATTTCCATGATATAAATCATCAATGTGCATATGCTATAAAAGAAAAATCCTCAAGGTATGCACATATTCAGGGGGAGTCTCTGTGAATCTTGTCTTCAGATTCCTCAATTGAGTATTTACACTTCATATTTTTTATCCCTGTTGAAGACTTAACCTAATTGTCATCAACCACCAAAAGGGGGGAGATTGTAAGTGCATGTAGTGCCCCTTAGTGATTTTGGTGGTATGAAGACTTATAGGTTAAGTATCTAATGTGTTTATAAGTGTACACATGATCTATAAGTCATTGAGGAGTTTGAGATATTTGAAGAATATCGACCCCTAAAAATGTATATCTTCAGTTGAAGAAATTGGTCTGAAGCTGAAGAAATGAATCGCGAGGAATCTGCGATGAAATTGATATTCCTCATGAAGATATTGATATTGAGAAGACCGGTGGTTCCTGAAGAAAATCATTCTGAAGAAATTGAAGCGTGAAGATTTTCGCTCTCTGTTTTACTTTCTTCGCATTTGATGAATAGGAACACCGTACTATTAAAGGGGGTCAAAGTAACACTATGGAATGGATTTCCTCATGATGCTCAACCCAAGCCAAAACCTACCAAAAGCCTCAAGTGAGGAATATGAGTGACATGAGGACTCTCACAGTTGAGGGTCCCGACCGTTTCGATAACCATGCCAAGTCACTGGTCTTATCCACTCCAATGGTCATATTATTTAAGGGCATTAGTGTCAAATCATGTCGGGATGCTCCCAGGCTATAAATAGCCGCCCCCACAACCACTAGCTGGTTGGCTGCTCCGTTAGAAACTGATACTTGTCATAAGAGCAACCCAATTCCTCAGAGCCTTCGAGAGTAAATCATCAGTGAGGAAATACACCACCCACCGAAACCACAAACCAAACCTAGTGATTGAGCATCACTGAAGAAGTTGTTCCTGTGTGGGACTGAAGCCTTTTACCTTTAAGGACTGTGCATCCTCCAGACGGTTAGGCGTCATGGTCTAGAGCAATCCAGCAGTCAATTGTGGATCGCTGGGTGACCGAGTTTGTGAGGGTTTGGAAGTCTGCCCTGAAGACTTACCACGATTGTTGGGCGAGGACTGTGTGTCCTTAGCTCAAGGAGAATACGGTAGGGATTGTGTGTCCTGGGACTGGGTGTCCTTTGGTTTCAATACCAAGCCGCTCCAAACCAGATGTACAACTGTCACAGCAGTTGGAACTGGGTCATCAACAACAGTCTTCACCAAGAATCGGGTTCTAATTCCTCAACTCTTTACATTCTCTGTATTATGTGTTGATGACTTTCACTGTGACTGTTTGAAGAATTTGCTGAAGACTTTCTCTGAATTTCCTTAACCCCAAATTCTTCACTTGAGTTAATCATCATCTGTATTCTGCGTGCCTGCTTACTGTGCAATCGGTTCTCATAATCTTCACTCTGTCATACTGTTGTGGTGAACGTTTGCACGACTGATCCTTAACTGTTTCCGCTATAAGTTAGTCATCAGTGAGGAATTTCCTCAAAAGGAATTTTCTCAGTGATGAAATTCTAAAAATCTCCTATTCACCCCCCTCTAGTCGATATAACGCACTTTCAGGTACCATCATCTGATTTAATAACACAGAGACAACCAAGATTTAATAACAGGGTATTTGTCAAACTGATTTAATAACAGGGTACCATCATACTTGTCAAACTGATTTAATAACAGGGTACTTGTCAAATAGGGTACTTGTCAAACTTGATTCTGATCAAACATAAACCAATAAACAGGGTACCATAACATAACACCTAGATAACCATGGTACCATAAACTGGGTACCGTAACACCAGTGCCATAAACAGTGTAATATCATCGTACATAGCCACTACCATAAACTGGGTACCATAACACTAGTGCCATAACACCTAGATAAAAGTACCATAACACCTAGCATAACCGGTACCATAACACCTAGCATAACCAGTACCATAACACCTAGATAACTTGTCCATTTTCCTTACATATCACCCTAAACTAGTTTAGTAACTACGATTTTGTGTCCACCAAAGTGACGGCGGAACCAAAACACAAAGATATCTCCCCTCGTCATCTTGGTCTTGTCCACAGCATCCTTCCAATTGGTTGTTATGCTAGCACCCTTGTTCTTTGCCTTGCTGAAGATCATCCTAACTTGAGAAATGTTCTTCGTCTTGTAATAGACCTCAAGGGAATGTTCTTCTTCCAAGGCAAGACGCTTTTTGATGTGTTGAGTGGTGTACGGCTTGTTGAAGTACTACACACAAAAAAACATGGGAAACTTGTAAGAAAGGAAACTTCAAGACAACTTATCAAAAAGATGCTTCTTGATGCTTTTTACCATTTTTGCCTTCTTTGGTATCAGGTGAGCTTCTTGAATGGTGCATACATAATATGGTATGGTTGGCATTCGATCACGAACTCGACGCTTCAACTTCTCAACTTGTGAGGGATTCAAGGCAACTTTGTTTGCATACACACAATGTTTACCAAAAGCAGCATTTCCTGTTTTCTTAGGACCGCTTGTTGCCATCTTGACAGCAGGCCTAGGAGCAGCCTCATCATCGGAGCTAACTAGGATGACCTCCGTCAGCCTACGAATGCAAAGAATTTGAATAGACAAGTTAGTCATGGAACAAACACATAATACGCAGATGGTAGCATAACAAAGTGATGTGACAAACAAGCTATGTGTTCAGCCAATGAAAAAAGAGGCACTCGGCCAAAAGAAGATGGACAATAACATTAGGCATGTAGAAGGCAGCATCATAATTGTAACAACATGCCATTTTCTTCAACAAAATACATATTTAAAGAGTTATGAACTCCTAAGATCAGTCAATAAGCAGATTCACTCAAATGCAAGAAATCACTGAGAAAATAAACAAATCTTTTCCAGGAAATAAAATACCCACAGAAAAGGAAATACACTGTATGCTTGATCAGATCTATGATAAGTTTGCACTTGGGGTGACTTACTTTGAACATAGCCATCTTTATCAATAAAAGAACTTTTTTGCTTTGGGATATTGAAAGGACATGAACTAGCTATCATGTACTATTGAATATAAGCCAAACCAAGTAATCAACATAGATGAGTTCTACCAATACGGCAATATGATTTGAACATATGTGCCTACTCCCTTTTGTTACTTGAACACCCAGACTAGAGACACAGGAAAAAAGAAAAGCTCTATTACACAGATACCCGTCTGAACCTACATCAACCTTCTTAAGCTTTTATGAAAATGCTCTGCTGATATATGCCAACGGTATCTTTACCAAGAAAGAGAAATGGGGACAGGCCATCCACTCCCTTTGTGAGAAGGCCATGATTCCTCTTGGAGCAATATGAGAAAGGCAGGCATTGCACTCCTGCCATTCACTCGAAGCTCCAAGAAACAACAGGCAAAACATGAGCTGCTTGCTTAATACAGCAACCAACTTCATGTTTGTTCTAATAAAAAGAAATATCCAAACTCTTATCTATAATAGGAGAAGAAAAACAAAGGGGTCATTCTTATTGTGCGCTAAACCGCACCGCATCTTCCAACATGCTATCCAACAGTAGAAGTTTGATCATGAATCAATTCAGGAAGGCACAAAAACATGGCTGTCTTCAGTTCCCATGAGCCTGGAAACTGAACTGAATGTTCCAATCTATCATAGCAGACACACGACAACCCCACATTTGATCATCAATCAGCTCCCACAAATGCACATTGCTACAATCAACAGAATCCTACATAAGTCAAATTTGATTTTACGGGAGCATCACAATCTGTGCTCATATCCTAGTAACAACCAGCAATACATACAGACACGGTTGAAGTTGATTGATGCAATAGGCAGATGCATCAAGAACCTAAATTAGATAGACGCAGTAGACAGATGAAAGCATTTAATTTAATCAGTAATACTCCAAGGTATCCTAGAAGCCGAGAGCAGCTTCAAGTCAGAAAAGAGTAACATCTGCCTCTTCTCATTCTCAGCTACAACAGAGGGTACAAACTGGAAACACACTAAAATGTAAAAACTAGCTATTAAGAAGACCACAAGATTTACCTACCTATCTCACTACAAGAAATATGCTCATACTTGACGTTTTTTAAAATGTCGTTGATGAATTCGTCATAAATCTACGACGATGTCATCCGAGATCATCGTAAACCGTTTGAGGGGATCAAATCTACATAGAAATTACGACGATGTGAGTCAAAAACGTCGTAACCGCATAAGATGAGATCGTCATAACTTTTACAACAATTATAAAAACATCATAACACGATGTAACATAATGTTTACGACGATTATAAAAACATCATAAAATGTATTGATTTTTTTTTCATCTTACTTTTCTGTTGGCTATTTTGTTTTCATCATACTTTTATATTGGGCTTGCTAATGGGCTTGTCCACATCATGTGCACCACTGCGCCATTTACAAACCCTGCTGGCAAAAATTCAGTGCTGCTGGGACTCAAACCCGAGAGCTCTGCGCCAATCGCCACTACGCTAGCCACTAACTTCTGTTAGTTGGATACAACTCAACCAATATATAGTAAGTTTGGAAACATATCCTTCCCTAATTCAGATAGATACAAGAGCGTAGAGGGATGTTTTCAGATATGTTGCGGCGGCGGATCTGGTGACCGTAGCGGTGGCTGATGCGGAGGTGGCCGGCGGCGGTGGCTCGTGCGGCCGTGCCCACCGGAGGGGGCTGGTGCGGCCGTGCCCAACGGAGGGGGATTGTGCGGGGGCGCTGAGCGGCGGAGGGAGCTGGTGTGGGGCTCTCAGCAGCGGAGGTCCGGTCCGGCGGCGGCGGAGGTCTGGTCTGGAAGCGGCTTCTTCCCTTGCTTCTTCGAGGTATGTTCCTGAACATGGATGAATGGATGTTGCTTCTTCATATTTTATGGATGAATGTTTAATCAAATGAATGGATGCTCCTTCTTCTTGAACATGAATGGATGTTGCTTCTTCATATTTTATGTTGTGTGTGTAATCTGTGCATACTTAAGCAAATGAATGGATACTGCTTCTTCCTAAACATGGATGAATGGATGTTACTTCTTCCCCTGCTTCTTCCTGAACATGGATGAATGTTGCTTCTTCCTCAACATGGCCAAATTAATTTTCTTAAGTATTTTGTTTCATGGACGAATGTTACAGTAGTGGGTTCTAGCATTTCTCTTAATAATCCATTGTTTAAATCAGCCTAAATCACTTTGCTTGCTCCTCGAGTATATGATATATCCCAAATAAATTTGTTCTGATTTAAAAAGCCTTTTACTCCTAGCTTTGAATGCAAAGAATATTGATAATATTTCTCACTCCTGGAGTATATAATATATCACTTTGCTTGCTCCTGGAGTATATGATATGTGCTTGCTGTCTCAGATGAACAAATTCTCTCGTGAATCCATTGTAGTAAATTTGTGCCTTTTATTGCTAGCTTTGAATGCAAACAAAATTGATAATATTGCTCACTTATGATTTATCTAGGTTTGGTTTGCTTTTTGCTAGCTACTCTTGGTCTCTGAGCTTTGATTGATGCTAAGTTGCACCATTTCTTGGTCTTTGGCAGATGGACAGGAGTTGGATTAAAGGAGTTAGAAGGCTTTCCGCTGAACATACAAAAGGAGTCGAAGCATTTATGCAATTTGTTCGCAGAAGTGCTGCCGAGGATGCTCATGTTCTTTGCCCATGTCGGAGCTATCTCAACCGTCCACAGCAACCTCTAGGAACTGTAGAGGCTCATCTATTGATTTATGGGATGGCAAGCACATATGATCGGTGGGTCTATCATGGAGAACCTTTACATGCTGAACCTGAACCTGAACCTGAACCTGATGCAAACCCACACCATGTTGATGAAGGCAATGATTTTGTACAAGATGATCCGCAGGTGCTGGTTTTCAGGAGGGTGGAAATGAAGATGACAGAATTCCTGAGTTGTTAAAGGATTTCTACAATTCAGAACCGCAAGGTGATCGACAGAAGATAATTTTTGCCGAGCTGTTAGAGGAGGCGAAGCGCCCAGCTAGTGATGGTGGTAAATTGTCCAAATTTTCCTTCACCGTGAAGTTACTTCATGCCAAGTCTTTCTACCGGATGACCAATGTACAATTCAACGGATTTCTCCGTATCATGACCTTGCAATATCCAGATAGCGAAATTCCCAAATCTTATGATGAAGCATTGTGTATAATCAACACATTGGGACTTGGCTATGTTTCAATGCCCCAATAACTGTGTCTTGTTTCGAAAGCAGTTTGCCCACTACGACGAGTGTCCAAAATGTAATGCCTCCAGGTGGAAAAATGCTGATGGGAAGAAGCGGATACCGGTGAAGGTATTGATGCACTTTCCTTTGATTCCAAGGCTGCAGAGGATGTTTATTTCGAAGAAACAATCGGAGGAGGTACAATGGCACAAGCTAAATCGGAAAGCCGTGGAGGGTGAACTCAGCCATGCAGCTGATGGGGAGGCATGGAAAGAGTTGGACAAATTAGATAAAGAATTTGCCGCTGATCCAAGGAACTTTAGAATCGGCATTGCCGGTGATGGTTTTAATCCATTTGGAAAGATGAGCACATCCTATAGTATGTGGCCTGTATTTGTGATTCCATACAACCTTCCGCCATGGGCATGTATGGATCAGTCCAACGTCATGATGGTGTTGCTGATTCCGGGTCCAAATTCTCCCGGCAAGGATTTTGATGTCTTTATGGAGCCCCTCGTAGATGAACTGCTCCTGCTAT
Source organism: Hordeum vulgare subsp. vulgare (assembly GCF_904849725.1). Taxonomy (NCBI): domain Eukaryota; kingdom Viridiplantae; phylum Streptophyta; class Magnoliopsida; order Poales; family Poaceae; genus Hordeum; species Hordeum vulgare. The sequence continues at coordinate 391,683,274 of NC_058524.1, forward strand.
GGAAGGGTGTACTTACATATGATGCCGGAAGTCCCGAAAAGTTCAATCTACGTGCTGCGATCTTATGGTGCATCCATGATTACCCAGCGCTGCACACTTTATCAGGGAGGACCACACGGGGGTATCAAGCATGCGTTCGTTGTGACAAGGACCCTTGCTCAAAGAGAATAAGGAGCAAGATATGCTTTATTTGGCACCGCCGTTTTCTTAGTCGCAGCCATCCATGGCGGAAAAGCAAGGATTTTAACGGCGAGACTGAAACCCGCGACAAGCCAGCACAATTCACTCAAGAAGAGCTTGAGCAGCAACTTGACAAGGTCAAAGATGTGAGACCAGGAAAGCATGGAAAGAAAAGAAAGCGTCAGCAGGGTCAATGTTGGGACCGGAGGTCTATTCTGTGGGACCTCCCGTACTGGAAACACCTAAAGTTTAGGCATAATCTCGATGTTATGCACATGGAGAAAAACATATGTGAGAATCTGCTAGGGACATTTCTGAATATTGAAGGAAAGACAAAGGACACGGTTAACTCCAGGCTAGATTTGGAAGACATGGGCATAAGAGAAGATTTGCACCTACACCTTCCGAAGACGGAGAGTCATTCGATATGCCAGAAGCATGGTATACGATGACTAAAGAAGAAAAGCTTGCATTCTGTGAATATATAATGAATGCGAGATTTCCAGATGGGTACGCCGCGAACCTAGCAAAATGTGTTTCTCCTGATGGATGCAAGCTTCAAGGCCTGAAAACACATGATTGTCACATCCTGCTCCAAAGGATTTTACCGGCGGGACTCCGAGGTTTGATGGATAAGGAAATATATGAAGCGGTTGCTGAGCTAGGGAATTTCTTTAAAGAGTTGTGCTGCAAAACACTGAAGCTAGATGTTCTGAAAAGACTTGAAAAAGAAATCCCAATTATCCTTTGCAAGCTGGAGAAGATTTTCCCTCCATCTTTCTTCACTGTTATGGTTCATTTGGCCATCCATTTACCTGAAGAGGCAATGCTTAGAGGACCCGTACAATACGGCTGGATGTACCCGATCGAAAGAAGGCTTCTTACACTGAAGCGGTATGTGCGAAACACGGCCAGACCGGAGGGATCCATTGCCAAAGCATATATTGTCGATGAGTGTTATCTGCATTTCAGCAAGAGCAAAGAAAGGGTAAAGTGTTATCTGCAAGAGCAAAGAAAGGGTGAAGTGTTATCTGCGTTTGAAATTTTCAAGGCGACACACAATAGCACCAAACATGGATTCTCAGAGGATGTTCAAGTTGCTATAGTAAGTAATCTTCCTTGGATTTGTTTCTGGCCTCATGTGCTATCCCGTTGTATGCTCTAGGAGTGAAAAACATGGATTTGTTTCTGGATGATCCACTATAGGTAGTATATGCATCAACTCCTTTTGTGTCCAGCATTTTATTGTAACAACCAGTAAAATGCCTGTTTGACCTTGTATTATTATCCTGCTATGTGCTGATACATGCTTATACATGTAGTTTGCTGAGTCTAAAATAACAACCAGTAAAATAATAACCGGTATTTGTATTATTATCCTGCTATGTACTAAAATTGATTGATAAAATATTAGTTCATCGGAGGATCATTCTACTTTATACCCATTGTATCTCATTCGTGTTCATTCTGTTTCGCAAGCTATTAGGGCAACTTGATACCATCGGCACAATCAGCACATATACAACCCCTCGAGATCAGCCTACAACCCCTCAAGATCAGCCATGACAAGGACGAAGCAGCCGTCGTCTGGTATACAACTTGCTACTTATTTTACCGCTTGTATTATCAGCCATGTTAAGCTACCAGGATGCATGGGACATTGGGTGCAATACTGTTTGTTTGTAAGTTTCACACAAAATATAGTATTATGCACCTGGGTGTGTCTATGTACTAACTATAGAAATGTCCCTAGCTGATGCTTGTAATCTGGTAATTGAAATTTATTGTTTTAGTGCAAACAATTGGTTTATATTTTGCTTGTGCCATTAATGTAATAGGATTAAATAAAACTAAGATCTTATAGGATACCTTAGTTGTTTGAGTTGTCTTACTTCCCTATGCATTTCAACCATTCATGTAATGGTTATGTTTTCTTATTCAAGTAAAGAAGAACCCCTGACTGAGATCGAGAAGATTAGGGCTAGAACTATGATGAGGAACAACCGCATGTTCCAATCGCCAGGTATTGGTGCGATAGTATCAATGATTAGGAAGTCAAATGCACGTGAAGACGGTAGTGCAGCTACTTGTGATGAATCGGCATCTGCTGTAACACAAGCTGGAAGCTCAGAGTACAACCCTAATGATGATGAAGTTATTGATGGAGAGGAAGTTGATAACAAATTAGTGAAGAAGAAAGGAAAGGTGCAAACTCTATCTTGTTTGGGGTGGGAGTTGTATTTTGTGTGCTTTTTTCGTACATTGCAGAATTTTATTATGATCTAATTCTGCCGTCCTTGCCTTTTATACGACACCATGTAGGTTTCTAGGAAGAAGAAGTGTGCTAACAGAAACAGGAGGAAAGTTTTAGAAACATCTAGTCGAATGGCTCCAAGAAGGGTGTTAGCTCTATCTCCAGAAGGATCAAAGATGCTTCTGACACCTGATGATGAACCAGTTGTGGGTAGACTCACTAGCCAGAAAGTAAGGGAGGATGTTGACAAGAGCCTGCTGCACAAGGGTCAAGGACCACTGCGAACTGATGATGAGTTGTCCTCAATGGAAGAAGGAAATAGGATGTGCATGGACCTCAGCCCCGTTGCACCTTCTATGGTCAACAATCATGGCCATGAGTTGAACTTGGCAGTCCTTTCTACAGAACCTGAGCAGCCAATGCGTGATGAAGGCATGTTCATCTAGTTTTCTTTTCTTACTAGTTCATTTTCTAAATGTAAGCAATGCATGTATGGGTGACTATTAGTCTTGACTAATGTTTGCATGTATCCTTTTCAGGCGTTGTTGATGTGGTCAAGAGTTCTAGGAATGGCAAAGGGCTAGAAAAGTTGACATGTGCAATGGGAGCAAAGGTGAAGGGATGAGGCATCCGGAGAAGCCCGTGCAGGCTGCGAAGCTAGCATCTGAGGGTGTCCTCATTGTGAGAGCTCATATGCCGCTGCTTCCTCACTTCACGGAGTATAAACCAACCCAAGTCTTGTGCAGAATTATATAGGAAAAGTATCTGTAAGCTAACTATCTTGTTGCTGAATGTGGTCTTTATTCCCTGTTATTATACATCTCATATGATGGTTAATCTTGGTACTCATCTTGTTTGCTGCCTTTGTAGGCAAATTTTTTGAGATGGACACGGAATCAAGTGTCATTGAGTACGCATGCACTAACTGGTTGAGCTGTGGTCAACTCCATGACACAAGGTATGTAAATGCTTGACTGTTGCTTTACCTTGCCCATGCAAACTGTGTGATTTGCTTTATTGCATGGAAGTGATGATCTGATGTGCACATATGTAGGAGACATGTGCCAATAACAAGGTTAATCGAACAAAAGTCAAGTTTGCACAGAAAACTGGTTCAAGATGCTATGTTGCTCATGTGCATGCAACTGTAAGATCCAACATTGTTGTTCATTTAGTTGTTTTCCTTTAGACATAAGCATCAATTTGTTGCAAAAGCTAATGGTTGGGTTGTTGTCGAAAAATATTTCAGCAAGAGCAAAGAAAGGGTGAAGTGTTATCTGCATTCAACATTTTCAAGGCGACACACAACAACACCAAGCATGGATTCTCAGAGGATGTTCAAGTTGCTATAGTAAGTAATCTTTCTTGGATTTGTTTCTAGCCTCATGTGCTATACCGTTGTATGCTCTAGGAGTGAAAAACATGGATTTGTTTCTGGATGAGCCACTATAGGTAGTATATGCATCAGCTCCTTTTGTGTCCAGCATTTTATTATAACAACCAGTAAAATGCCTGTTTGACTTTGTATTATTATCCTGCTATATGCTGATACATGCTTATACATGTAGTTTGCTGAGTCTAAAATAACAACCAATACAATAGTAGTTTATGTATGTAGTTTCTGTATAAGTAGTTTTTGTAATAATTTCTGTATAAGTAGTTTCTGTATGTAATTTCTGTATAAGTAGTTTCTGTATTCTTCATTATTCTTCATTAATTTCTGTATAAGTAGTTTCTGTATGTAGTTTTTGTATGTAGTTTCATTATTTCATTAGTTTCTGGTTTTATGTAGTTACTGGTTTCATTAGTTTCTGGTTGTATTAACATGAAACAGAAATCTGGTTTGATTATGTCTGCTTTCCTCATTATTGGGCGCTTATTTTGCTTTCTTTCTCATGGATTTAAACTGTTTCTCAATGCATTCATTATCTTTCAGTCTGAGATGGAAGAGAGGATGACTGCTCTTGTACAAGAAGGCGAAGAGCGAAAGTCTTCTGTTTCAGTTGTTGCGGAAGTTCTGACCAAGCATCGCCCATCAAGCAAATTCTTGAAGAATATTGGTCTGCAGCCAAACTCTACTGACAAGTCCAGCAAGTCAAATGCTGCTGTGAATGCTCGTGTGCTAGATCTACAAGAGCAGCTCGAGATGTCGCGTCAAAGAAGTGAAGTTATGCGTGAAGAGATGGATGCTATGAAGAGGAAGGTAGCAGAAGCTGAAGCTGCACAAGCTGAACGTGACAAGTCCTATGAGCTGCTGCTCAAGAAGGCCGAAGAAAATGATGCGAAGTATGCTCAGCTGATGGCGTTTCTTGGAGCCAAAACAGGAAACTAGTTGGTTTTAGAACTAGATTTTCATAGCAGTTCTTGTGCACTTGATAACTATGGTGTGGGCTGAAATTTATTTTGGTTGTGCTCAGATTTTGGTAGCAGTTCTTGTGCTACAGATTTAGGATCTGTATGGGCTCAGATTTGGGATCTGTATGTGCTATGCTATTTTTGGTGTGGGCTGAAATTTTTGGTTGTGCTACATACTTTGTGATGTGGGCTATATAATATCAAATTTTGGTTGTGCTTCATACTTTGTGATGTGGGCTGACTTTGTGATGTGGGCTGAGATGTTTTAGAATCTGTGTATGGGCTTCAAAGTTCCATGGGCTCAGATTTATGTGTATGAGCTTCGAATCTGTATGGGCTTAGATTTATTTGGACATAAAAGAAAAAAAAGTTGCTGAATTCAAAAATGAAAAAAGGCCAAAACTGAAAATGGATCAAATGTATTTGGGCATGAAAAGGCCAAGGCCCAAAAGAAGCCCAAATAAGAATGATAAAAAATTCGAAAAAAAACTAAAGTGGCTGAAAATAGGCCATGGCCCAAAAGAAGCCCAATAAGAATAGCCCAAAAAAATAAAACGAGCCCATGTGATCAATTGAAATGGGTTGGGCTGATTTCAGCCATGACGTTTTGATTTCGTTGTAATTTTGCCACGTAGGACTGGGTTTGATTGTCAGCGATGATTTAGGATCGTCGTAAAGGTTACGACAATCCAGGAATCGTCGTAAAGTTACGATGATTTTGACCAAAACGTCGTTGCTGTTCATTTCTAACGCTCCGTTTTTTACGCTTGGTTTTTCGTCCTGCGATCGTCGTAAATGAAAAACCGTGACGATGTAGCGACGAAAAAATAGCGTCGTGTACTAGCATATTCCTTGTAGTGTCTATAGGCAAATGTTCCAAAATGGACCTGAATTATCTGAATCAACAACTAAACAAATCCACATGGCACCTTCTATTTCTATCCAACTACTTTCACTCCTCTATAAGACTAATAGTTTCAGACAACTACCAAGTCCTAACAGAACGTATCATAATATCCTTTTTCCAAGCACGATCAGATTAGCACTCAACTGAAGGAAGATTCCAAATATTTTCATGCACCAAAATAGGATCTACATTGTGCATAATATAATCAAGACCAGAGCACATTCTTGCGAAAGAAGATCAGCAGGAGGTATATGAAAAATCTAAATCTCAAAAAATTTGTAGAATAAAATATAGCAAGATCAAAGGTTACAGCTCATGTACAAAACCTGAATGCAACTCATGTTCAGGAATAAGATTCATCTAGTTTAGTATTGTTGGAACCCGAATTTTGTTCCCAGAATGGTTCGACGCACGAAAAATGGGATAATTCGAACGGATGTCACCATCTTCTATGTTAAGGCCAAAAGGAGATGAATTAACTGATTTGGAGTTTCATATTCCATGACGATTTATTCACCCAATAACATACCATCTTTTACTAATCTACAAGATTACATCAGTTGCATGCACACAAGTTGCAACACCTATCAGTTATTCAGTTTTACACTACAAGAGTTTCAATTAACTATTTTTTTAGACCACAACAGTTTCAGTAAACTCTTTCTTGGACTAAAGCAGCTTCAGTAAACCCCAAAAGATCACTCGAATGCCAGACGCTACCAACAAAGAAGGTACATACAAACTAGCATGCTAGTTTCCTTATAAAATGGTGTATGCTCGAGTCGGTCGACTGATTTTGAGAAATACGT